>NW_007233340.1:0-1929 GCF_000164805.1 Carlito syrichta | reverse complement strand
TGGGAGGCATTTCTTTACCAGGACAGTGAAAGATAATTATACACTGAAGTAACTTTGAACTTCATAAAATTAGGCTAACCATATGAAATTGCTGATGTTCAGTCGCTTCCGACCTCCCCAGATGACAATTTCATATAAGCCATATGAAATTTCATATGGCTCATAATCTATCCCACAAAGCCCCAAACAAATGTATTCCCAATTCAGCATCCATTAGCCAGATTTAAAATGGCCAGTGGCTGTTCTAAGACTACTTTGCACTGGGGGGAGCATGACAGAGAGGAGTAGGAGTGTAAAAAGGCGACAGTCTTAAGCTGATTATGTTTAGATCATCTTTGCTATATCAGCCTATAGATTTTTTAATATGAATTTTTCCTCCATTTTTAGTAGTAGTAGAAAAGTAGAAAAGCAAACAGGATATTTTGGTAAGATAACTTATTTGGGGATTCATGTTCCCTGTTAGACAATCATGACCTTTTCTTCTTGTCTTTTTATATATAAGTAGCCTTTCACTTGTTTAGCGATTCAGAAGATGTGCTAGAAAGTAGATGCCTGCCAGTCACCTGAATCAAAATAAAAGCTGAAAGTTAAAAAAAAAATTATTTTAAAGTTTGACAAAGTATTTTCATGTTACATTAATCAATCCCTTATTAAGAAATGCGAGGTTGAATATATGAAAAAAAAAAGGTGCTTAAGAAAAATGATACTATTACTTAGAGGAAACAAAAACTTTGAAGATATTTGTACCATTATTATTTTCTTAGATATAGTAATGCATAGTACATACAGAGACAATTAGTATAATGCTTTGTTAATTTAAATAATACTCTAAAAATAATTGTTTATTTTCTTCTTGGTCTTAATGTGTCTTGGGACAAATAATCATTATTTATTAATATTATTTTGTGATGTTTTTTAATGTAGTGGTGAAAATAAAAATATTTTTCTTATTTTTAAATTTAAAATAATTTTCCTTGAATTTCAAGTCAGTGACAAGTTAAAAAATAATAGTAATAAAAGTAAATAAATAAATAAATACTTTTCTTGAACAGTATATGATAGAAACACTAAATTTGTTTTAATCCTCTGGATCAAATAATGAGAAGGTATGTTATTAAAAACATCCTCTTAGGAAAAAAATTGTTTAAAATAAAAGTCATTAGGAGTAATAAAAAAGGGTTTCAAATACAATATGTAAAATCTTCGTATGTAGGTAAAAAGATGCTTACATCAAATTCAGGAAATACGACTTGAATAGGAAACTCCAGTTCTAAAAAGTCTCCAGCAGTGGGAAAATTGAACACACATGTATACGCACACCACACACACACACACACACACACACACACACACACACACACTTAGAAGATCTTTTGTATTTTTTGGAAAAAAATGCAATTTAAATAAAATCAAATGACAACTAAGCAATTTAGATTGTGTCTTTGAACTCCTTGTTTTGTTTAAAGATAACTTAAGACACAATTTGCAGAGAATATTTGAGAAAATTCTTGCAAAATTGAGCTT
Source organism: Carlito syrichta (assembly GCF_000164805.1). NCBI lineage: Eukaryota > Metazoa > Chordata > Mammalia > Primates > Tarsiidae > Carlito > Carlito syrichta. The sequence continues at coordinate 405 of NW_007233340.1, read as the reverse complement.
TTTGAATAAATGTAGACACAGAGAAGGTCATTTTGTATTTTTGGCATAGAAATTTAAAACATAGCTAAAATTGTCATATTTTCTTGTTTGTAATCAAATTGAAACTCCAACTTGCTAGCACTGTGACTTTAGGAGAGCATATAAAATGCAGTATTTGATAATGGGTTGCAATGTTCCAAAACTGATTCAAGAGGCTGCTGAGCTCATTTAGAATACCAAAAAAACACATTTAAGTAATTACATCAAAACAGATAACAAAATACCAAAGATAAAATTTAAAAGTATTAAGGGGATTGGGGGAAGGCACATTTTATTTAAAAGAACAGCCGGGCTCAGTGGCTTAGGCTGTAATCCCGTGCCTTTGGGAGGCTGAGGTCAGTGGATTGCCTGAGTCCGTGGGTTCGA
>NW_007233339.1:0-126669 GCF_000164805.1 Carlito syrichta | reverse complement strand
CTCTGTACAAGCAGGATTGTAAGTCTAGGGTGGAATTACAAAGTGTCTACTGAAGGATTGAAGGTGTTCCATAGCACACAGAGTCCCTTGACAAAGGCTGGAAGACTTATTTGCTCAAGAAAGTATAGGAGATATTTGTTTAGTTGTTAACTAAGCAATAAGCCAAACAAGCAATGACGTCAGTGGCTGCACATGAAAAGAATACAGATTTTATAAAATTAGCACAGGAAAGTCACTAAAAAAACACATAGTAGAAATAACACCAAACCCCAAGGAGGGAAAAGAAAAACTTATTCTCAAAGTTGCAATATTATATTATTTAAAATTTTCAGCTTTATTGAAAAAAAATATGAGATATATAAAGAGATGGAAAAGTATGGCCCAAGAGTAGGCAAAAAATGTCAATACAAACTGTCCCAAGAAAGCATAGAAATTTGACTTACTAGACAAATATATTGAATCAGTTATTATAAATTTGTCAAATAATTGAATTATACCATGTTTAAAGACTTCTAGAAACATATGAGAATGATATCTCACCAAACAGATGTCAATAAAGAAAAAATTTATGAAAATGAACTGTATAGAAATTCTAGAGTTGAAATATACAATAGCTCACATTAAAATTTTATTAGGACTCAATAGCAAATTTGAATAGGCAGAAGAAATCATGACTCGAAAATAGTTCAATGAGACTATGTAGTTCAAGAAACAGAAAGGAACAAAGAGTAAAAAACTAAGAATAGTATCACAGACAGTTGGGACACTAACACATGTACCAACATGCCCATAACAGGAGCCCCAGAAGGATGAAAGAGAGAGACGGTGGCAGAAAACAATTTGAAGAAGCAATAGAAACAATGGCCAAAGCATCACAAATTAATTTTTAAAAACATTAGTATGGACAGTGCAAAAGCTCAACAAACACTAATCAGAAGTTTCTGCTCCAGGTAGAAACTTCAAGTTTACTTTAGGAAAACTTAAACAGATTCACACCTAGACACATTACAGTCAAACTGTCACAAGTAAAAATCACAGAGACAAACTAGAAAAAAAGAGAAGTGACTTAACATGTACAAGAGATCCTCCATAAGACTAACAGCTGACTTCACATCTGAAACCTTGAAGGCTATAACATACCTGGATGATGTATTCAAAATATAGGGAAAAAAGCTTTCATCAATAATTCTGTATCTAAAAAGATTATCTTTCAAAAGTAAAAAATAAATTGAGATATTTCCAGACAAAGGAAAACTGAGTGAGTTTATTGATAACAGAACTACTCTACAAAAATTATGAAGGATGTTCTTCAGGATAAAATTCTTCAAACAGTAACTCTAAATCCACACCACGAAATAAAGAACACCAATAAAGGTTAATCCATAGGAGTTATGAAAGATAATATACATGTATATTTGTTTATAACTCTTTTTATCAGTGATAAAAGACAAATGTACAAAGCAATAATTTAAAAATTATATCAATAGACATAATGCGTAAAGATATAATACACTTGAAAATAATAACATAGCACAAAGAAGTAGTGGGTAAATAGAGTTCTATTAAGCAAAATATTTACATATTATTGAAAATAAGTTGATATTATTTTTATCTAGGCTGTTCTAACCTAAGATGCTAATTGGAATCCCCGAAAGACCACTAAAAAAATAACTAAGAAACATGTTTTTGTTTGTTTGTGTGTTTGTTTTAAGGGAATTGTGTCAAATATGTTTTTTGCACAAAAGAAAGCAGTGGTAGAGAAGTAGAGGAAGAAAAATAACATAAGACATATAGAAAGCAAATAGAAAGATGCTAGATAAAAATTCTGCCTGATCAATGAAATCATTAAATGTAAATCAACTAAGCACTCTAACCGAATGCAGAGATTAGCAGGATGGATTTTTAAAAGTTCAACTATATGCTGTCTGCATTAGATATACTTTATACTGTATTCAAAGACAAAAGTGTGTTGACATTAAGAGAATGGAAGCTGGGCTCGGTGGCTCAGCCTGTAATCTCGTGCTTTGGGAGGCTGAGGTGAGTGGATTGCCTGAGCCCACAGGTTCGAGACCCGCCTGGGCAACTTGGCGAGACCTCATCTCTTCAATAAATAAAAAAATCAGCCAGGCGTGGTAGCGGGTGCCTGTAATTCCGGCTATTTGGAAGGCTGAGGTGGAAGGATAGCCCGATCCCGGCAGGTGCAGGTTGCAGTGGTGGAGAGGGATCACTGCACTCCAGTCTGGGCGACAGAGTGAGACTCCGACTCAAAAAAAAAAAAAAGAGAGAGAGAGAATGGAAAAAGATATGTCATGTTAAGCAAAATAGCTTGAGTAACTATACTAATATCAAACAAGACAGACATGAAGGAAAAAATTAGTACTAGAGGCAAAGAACATTTTGTAATAACAAAATTCTCAATTTTTCAGAAATTATAATAATTTTAAATATATATGCATCTAGCAACATAGTCCCCAAAAAACAGAAATGACAGAAATAAAGGTAGAAATAAACAAATAATAACTACAGATGAGTTAAAGAAAAAATAGAAAACACCTTGAGATTAAGAAAATGAAACCACACATATCATCATCTTATGATATGAAGCTAAATGAGTGTTTATAGGAAAATTCATAGCTACAAATGCCTATGTTAAAAAAGAAAAAAGACCTCAAATTAATAACCTAACTTTGTACTTTAAGACTGTAGAGAAAGAAAAGCAAATAAATCTAAGCAAGCTAGAGGAAGGGGATATTAAACATTAGAGCAAAAATAAAATAGAGAAGATGAGTGGGTTGAGGAATTGAGGCTTTGCTTCTGGAATCTCTGTCCTGTTCCATTGGTCTACATGCCTGTTTTTATACCAATACCAGGCTGTTTTGATTACTGCAGTTAGGAAAATAGAGAGCAATAATTAAAACACAGGGTTGTTTCTTTGAAAAAGATAACACAATTGACAAAGTTTAGCTAGACTCCGCCAAAATGTAGATGGTTCAAATAACTAAAATGGGGGAATAAGAGTAGAAGGAGCATTTCCACTGATCTTACAAAAAAAAAATCATTAGAAAAAACTTTCAGTGGGAGGGGCATGTTGGCTACCAAAAGCTACCAAAGGCTACCAAAGGCAATCTACAGATTCAACGCAATACCCATTAAGTTACCAACATCATTCTTCTCAGACCTGGAAATGACAATAAAGAAATTCATATGGAAACATAAATGACAACGAATAGCCAAAACAATCCTTAGCAAGAGAAACAAAGCAGGAGGTATTACACTTCCAGACTTCAAACTCTACTACAAAACTGCAGTAATCAAAACAGCCTGGTATTGGTATAAAAACAGGCATGTAGACCAATGGAACAGGACAGAGATTCCAGAAGCAAAGCCTCAATTCCTCAACCCACTCATCTTTGACAAAGCCTCCAACAACAGCTACTGGGGAGAGGAAAACCTATTCAGTAAATGGTGCTGGGAAAACTGGCTGACCACATGCAGAAGACTGAAACAGGACCCCTACCTATTACCATACACAAAAATTAACTCTAAATGGATCAAAGACCTAAACGTAAAACCTCAAACTATAAGAATTTGAGAAAATGTAGGAGACACACTTATGGAAATTGGACCTGGGAACCAATTCCTACTCAGAACCGTAAAGGCCAATACCTTAAGAAATAAGATAAGTGGGACCTCATCAAATTAATGAGCTTCTGTAAAGCCAAAGAAACCATCAAGAGAGCAGGGAGACAGCCCACAGAATGGGAAAAAATATTTGTCAACTGTATATCTAACAAAGGCCTAACATCTAGGATATACAAGGAACTCAAACGCATCGAAGGGAAAAACAAATCAGATAATATTGATATCTACGTGGAAAAGACATAGGTGTATAGGAACACGCAAAATACTGAAAAAGACTCAATAAGAAATTCAAAAATAGAAATGCTAATAAATCTATAACAATAAAAGAAATCAAATTAGAAACCAGAAACTTCTCACAGAGAAAAACTCAGGCTGAGATAGCTTCACTGGTAAATTCTACTAATGGTTTAAGTAAGAATTAACATCAATACTTTACAAACTCTTCCAAATATTAGAAGAGACATTCTTCAACTCAGTCGATGAAACTAGTATTATCCTGATTCTAAAACCAAAGACGTCAAAAGTGAAAAAAATAATAGGCTATTACCCCCAAGAACATAAACTGATACATGCTACAACATGGATGGATGTTGAAAACATTATGCTAGTGAAAGAAGTCTGTCACAAAAGGCCACACAGGCAAATTCATAGAGACAAAAATATTATCAATGGTTGCCAGGGACTGAAGGAAGGGGAGTGACTGCTAATGGATATGGTGTTTCTTTGAGGATTAATGAAAATGTTGTAAAATCTGACAGTGTTGATGGTTGCCTAACTCTGTGTGTTTCCTAAATACTGAATTATAAACTTTAAAAAGGGGTATGTTATGGTCTGTGAATTATATCTCAATAAAGCTGTTGAATATTTTGTAAGTGTTCACCATCAAGGATTTGGCTAGGCTAAATAAGCAGTCTGATTACCTAAAATGTAAATGTTTTCTAGGATTTGGGACTTCCAACACCAAAACTGGGAAGATTCTAGGCAAACGGGTGGGTTGGTCACTCTGACCAAAAGGAAGAATATTTGAATTTAAATTCAAGGATAGGAGGAAGTCAGTAGATGAAGGGAGGGAAAGAATTGCATATACAAAGGTCTTGTGGTCAGAAACAGAAGTAGATTAAGGGACTAAAAGAAGAAATAATGGCTGAAGGCTGGGTAAACCAAGACTGGAGAAAGGTAATAAGGTTCAGGCTCAAGCACTCTTTTAAGAGATAGTAAAGCCCCTACGAGTTTATACATCTGGTTCCTCAAATATAATACTCTCTCTACGAGTCCCTTAAATATGGTACTGTCTCTACGAGTTTCTATGCAAATGGGGTCTTATTTCTCAGCCTTCTCAATGTCTGGGACAGTGCCCAGTACTAAGGAGGCAGACAGCTGATGCCTGGGGACTCTTTAGTAAGTCCAATATCTGGGTTTCTGGCCTGTGATTCATGATGTGCAAATAGATATTCTGCTATTTCCAGCTTCCCAGCTCCTCTTTAATTTTTCTCCTTTACCTGTTACCTGTCAGCTGGAATGACTAGACTCAACTTCACAGAGCTGAGAGAGCCCAGACAGGTGCTACTCAAAAGTGAGGACACCAAAGGGATGACTGTGCTCTCAGAGGAAGAAAGTGACAACCAGAGCTAAGAGTTTTTGGCTTTTAATTAAGTAACTTATGCCTGAGACTGGAAAAAGCTTATCTGTTCCCTGCACCTCCCTCCATTAACATATGCTTGCCTTGCCTGCCTTTTTCTGCCTGTCAGGATGGCGGCACCTTGTGTTGTCAGGAGGCCAAAAGCAGCTCCTTGGTAGCAAGTTGAGAAGATCCATATGTCAGCAGAAACATAAGAGAGACAGACAGGAAGAGGCAGATAGAAAGAGGACAGAGGCAGGTGAAGGAATTGAGATTAGGAGAAGGAGGGAGAGAATAAGGGAGAGGACGCAGGAAACTATAGGATGTGCACAGCACTGGGTGAAAGGGGCCAATGGAAATAAGTAACTAGGAGCGGAAAAAACTACAAAAACACCCAGGAAAGATAAACTGTACAAAAGAATAACTCTATCTTTCTAGTCAGAAGAGCCAGCATCTCAAATCTTTGCCCCTGCTGAGATTCAAATGCAGGCAGCCCAATCACTAAAATGTTGTTCATGAATTTACCAGGCTCTCTTGAAAATTGTTGATGAGCCCTACATCAGAGCAGGCGAACAAAAATCACACTCTTCTTTCCTTAAAACAGTGCCCATCAATGCTGCTTTCTTCTTTTCTGTCCAATTATCCCATTTTCACTCAAAAGGAAAGTTGTACTTGAAGACATATTAGAAAATATTTATTTAGAACACTATTTACCACATTATGCCAAGGTAACAAGGCTAGGTAATAAATAGGGGATACTTTCCTTAGGAAAAAAAAAGAGAGAAAATTTAAACGGTAGCATCAAAGGCAGCATTTCTATTTCCAAACACAAGAAAATAACCTTATAATGAGGAGTCATAGAGAGAACTGAAGATGCTGCTGTTACTACATATCTCTCTTCAAAATCCTATTGTTCTAGTTGAAAGGGAGAGTACAGGAGATGGAAGGAGTCAGTAAATTAGAAGAAAGGAGAAAAGTATAAATAAGTTATGCTCCCTTAAAGGCACATAGGCGAGATAAAATTTATATTTTAAAAAGGGATCTTTCTGCAGTTATTAAAACTTAAAGAACTTTGCAAAGCAGCTAAATTGCTTTGTACCGTTTATTCTTTTAGCTCACTTTCTCTATTTCAATTTGTAGCATAAAACCAGAGGAGGGGAGGGTCAGCAATCCTTTCATTTTTACTTGTCTTACCAAGTTTCTCTTATTTGTTTTCTATCCCTGTGTATTTGCATTTAAACCTGTACATTCTCTTTAGGAAAAAAAAAATCACATTTTTCTAACCTTTTTATTGCAACATCTAAACAAAATGTACAATAACTCTTTTAGGAAGGACCAACAGCATCTAGCTGCTTATTTTTCCCCTCTATTTATTGAGAACTTGCTATACACTAGACACTATACTATGCACTTTTGTACTATCTCATTTAAAGGGTACTTAGTCTGAAGAAGGGTGTAGGGCCCTTTTTCATGTCTTCAGGTTGTTTTAGTTTTTATTTTTTCTGCTGTAGACTGTTATTGAAGATGAATCACATACTAGCCCTTACATCCACATGCTCTCATCTCTTTCCCTATTCTGAAAGAACCTTACAAGCAGACTCTATTTACAGTAATGATTTTCAGTTTGGTCCTCAAAATAGCAGCATCAGCAACTCCTGGAAACTTGTTAGAAATGCATTTTCTGGCTTCATCTTAGACCCATTGACTAAAAATTCTGAAGGTGGGGCTTAGCAATCTGGGATTTTTCTGCATACTTAAGATTAGGACATTGGCTTTACAGGATGAATGGCAAGTCACTAACTCAAGCTCCTAGTAATATTTTCTTCTTCTTCTTCTTCTTTTTTTTGAGTTGGAGTCTCACTCTGTCACCCAGACTGGAGTGCAGTGGCCGCTCCCGGCCACCGCAGCCTCAACCTGCTGGGCTCCGGAGATCCTTCCGCCTCAGCCTTCCAAGTAGCCAGAATTACAGGCATGCGCTACCACGCCCGGCTGATTTTTTTGATTTATTGTAGAGATGAGGGCTCGCTGCCCAGGCGGGTCTCGAACCCGTGGGCTCAGGCAATCCACTCACCTCAGCCTCCCAAAGGCGTGGGATTACAGGCTGAGCCACCGAGCCCGGCTATATTTTCTTCTTAATACAGAATAAAATTAAATAGATTCCTATAATTTCAGAAAGTGAGTATAAAGGAAGAAGAGACAGAAAAGATGGAATAGAGTAGGTTTATTTAGGCTTACTAACTTAACAAAATATAATCAAGGACCCATTGGAAAATCCAAAGGAACCAACCCACTTAGTATATTTCTGAATTATTTGGGCACTCTGACCCTCCCCAGCAGAGCTGACTAGAAAACAGGTATATTAACTTCATGTTTTGTAAAATTTCATGGCTTCATTTGCTGAATATCGATTCGTTCTACCTTCTTTCTTTTCCAAGGCTCCCAAAGCCTTATAACTTTTTTACTCCTAAATTAAGATGCAGAATCTGTCCATTTAGCTGCTTTGGCCTTTGATAGAATGCTAGATCCTGAAGTTCACTTTGCATACCATGACTAGACTACAAAAAATTGTTGTTCATCTAAAATAAGTGTATCACATTATGTATTACTTGGAATTTATAGAGGTGATCTTATGAAAGAACACTATGTTTTATCTGTATTGAATAGCTTGATATGGTTTTCCAGATCAACAATGAGAGCAGATGCTATGGTCTCTCACACTTGGACTAAAGATAATGGAGCCATGGAAAAGAAGGTCATAAATTTTGCCCAGTAGTATATGATGTTACCTACATGTAAAAAATTGACATCTCTGACTTTTTATATGTCTACGTTTTGATGTGCTGTTATTTCTACTTCAGTCCTTTGCTCTCAAGGAGGAATGAAGCACATATCAATATTAAGAAGATGCTGAAATGCTTGAGAGTCTCCCTCAGTGATATCACACTGTCCAACCAGTCCTTGGTTCGCTGATCAGCTTGAAAATCAACAACTGCAATGAAAGTTGAGGGGCTGGGGAGTAGGAGAAGAATGCTGCATCTGGACTCTGATCACTCTGCTTCAGAGTCACACAGCAGGAAGGGCTGACAGCAAGTATTATTCTCTCTGTCTCCTCTGTTCCCACAAGCAGTGACTCTCACTTACAGATTTTGCCTCACCTGTTAATGGTCCAAGAGACGTTGGGGGTAGTGTAGCTATAAATTAAAATCTCAGTGGTGGTATACTTGTGAATTTAAATTTTTTGGAATGGCACTACATTTGTACAACCCAAAGGAGTGAAAGTGTTTCTCTGCAAATTGGTGGGCTATCTTTACATTTCCCTGTGGCTTCTCCTTTATATTTATTTCCCACAGGTTCCTATACCTTACTAATGTTTAAGGCTTTAAGAGAGAAAAAAATAGTTAAGGAAATTCTGTTAGCACAGGCGTGATAGGTTGGGTTTTCTGAGAAACAGAGATCAGCATGTAGGACTTTAATTAGGGAGTACTTTTGGGATCAACACCTGTGGAAGGCATACAACGAGGTAGGATGGACTGGAGTAAAAATGTTTAGCTGGAGCCAGGCGCAGTGACTCATGCCTATAATTTCAGCATTTTTGGAGGTTGAGGCGGGAGGATCGCTTGAGCCAGGAGTTTGAGACCAGATGGGTGTGGCAGCATGCCTGTAGTCTCGTCTACTCAGGAGGCTGAGATGGGAGGGATACCTGAGTCCAGGAGGTTGAGGATGCGGTGAGCTGGGATTGCACCACTACACATCAGTCTTGGCTACAGAGTGAAACCCAATCTAAAAAAAAAAAGTTGAGCTGGGATGCAGTGCCAGTGACTTTCTCAGCTGTGACCTCATCCATAACTCTAGAATCTGGATGGTCCTTTAAGGTCCTACCTTGATGAGACAAAGTGAAGGCAGATCTAGATGTTAATCAATCAGTCATTGAATTTGGGCTATCTAAAAGGAGATGTAACTTTGGACAAAGAGATGTTTTTTAGCCAAGCTGAAACAATCCCGAGAGGGCTGACAGATGAGGACCTTTCTGGAAGAATTCCTAGCAGGTAGGAGAATATATTATTCCTGATGAGTGATTTGCCACAACAGGTGAGTGACTAAATCCTTTCAGAAGAGCTCCTGAGGTATAGTTAACATGTTAGAGTCTATAAGATCTTGAAAGAGATTCCTATAAAAAAGCCACACTGATACTTGGCTTATCTACAGTCTGAGACTCGCAGGCATTTCCCAAAAAGAAGCTGAGCCTGAGCATATGTGGTAGCTTTGAGACTTTTTTTTGAAGTCCAATTGAAACTAGTAGTTGAGAGATCAAAAATCCAAAATGTCTGAATATTATTAGGCTTGTAGAATTTTGTGAATTCTTCATATCTGTATTCCTCTTCCTATAATTCCTTCCTTAGTGGAGACCTTCCCTATATGGAAATGCAGCTACTTTTGACTGTTGATGTTGTTCAGTGAGGCTACTGACAACAATCATTAAAGTTCTGTTTATAGCTCAGAAACACAGACTATTCACATAGTCTTTGGAATATCAAGTGATGCTAAGGAGGGCTGAAGAAATGTCATTTTCATACCAGCAAGGAAATTTGACAATTGGTATAGTTGTTTTATTAAAATACAAGCAGGAAACCTCCTAAGGAGATAGAATCGCCTTTTAAAATGTGACAATGCCATGGTGCTAATAGAGACCAAGAAAAATCCCATGTGTGTTATCCAATTTACCATTCTGCCATCTATTGTACCATTGTAGCAGAAAATACAATAATAATATAATAATATATAGACTTTGTTACTCCAAAACATTGATGGATAGTGATTTCACAAGATAAGATGCATATGAATTGAGGCAGAACCCACAGGCCTACCAACACTGAACTTACCATCAGGCAGATCTAGTTCTGAGGACCTAACTCTGCTTCTTATTATAATGGCCTTGAATGATTAGGCCTCTGAACTTCAGTTTCCTCATCTGTAAACCAGAGACTAAAATTTCACTAACCTCATAGAATTGTTTTGAGAATTAAATACAATAATACATATAGCTGTTAGCACAGTATCTGGTACATTGTACTAATTCAATACATATTAGTTATTATTGTTATTACCCAAGAGTTTTGGACTTCTGTATATACCTTAATTCTGCAGACCAACAAGCCTGACTAAAGAGCTAAAAAAAGTGTACTGGGGTTCCTCCTGAGCCCTGGACCTCTGGGACTTACCTATGTTGCCAAGAAGTTCTAAACGTCAATTAATTTTGGATTTAAAATATTATTTTTAATAGTACCAATCACGACCAGCTACAGTAGAAAGACTGGAGTTGTCTCCTTTGGGGAGATGACCTAGTCAAGTAACCCATTTCTGTTTATTTTTCATTATTCACATTACTGAATGTGAGCTCCTAAGATAAACTATCTTAGACGTCATTACCAATGAAACAATGTCAGTGACAACTACCTGGAATGTCTGCGCCTGTTGACTGTTTTGCTTCTACATTTATTCTTTCCTCTTTTTTTTTTGCCACCTAAAGCAATGATGAGATTTCATGCCCGAATTCTGTTTAAAGATCTATGGTTGGTGAAGTGGTCAATGGTCTTCCATCTAGGTCATTTGCAAATTAATGTTATGTCAGGACAAACTGTATAAAGATTAGATATTTGGGCCAACTAAATATTCATTTGGGTAAGGAGAAATCCCCAAGCATCCAATTCAGTGTTGGGTTGCTTGAGAAGGCAATCAGTAGAGACTTGATAACTAATCTGGATGAATAACTAAAGCCAAATAAGACACATTACTGAATCCTCATTCCAATTTCTTGAATCATAATATTTGATATATTTATAAAGCACATGCAAATTATCAGAATCTTTCAATCTTCAAGATTCCATTTCATAGATTATTTATGAATATCTTATTGAAGAATTCCATTTATACCCCCATTAGTTTTCTAACTAGGCAATTGTATAGTTCACACTGCATATGTATCACAAAATCTTACTGGGTGTAGGTAAATGTATCCCCCTTTTCTGTATGTCTATTTAAGACACTTTCTGGTTTTGGAAGTAGTGCTTCTCACTAAAGGAGAGAAAAGGCAGTGAGGTCAGTTAGGGACAGAAAGAAGCTGGTAGTATTTTAGTCCCCAGAAATCACAAATGTCAAAGAGAAAGCAATTCCTGGGAAAAGTAATAATTCACTAGTCACGAACTATTTACCTACTATGGCTGTGACTCTGCTAGATGTTGAATGTACTGGTTAGATACATAAGTTCATAGTGTTTCTCACTTGCCCATGGAATGTAAATGTCACATGATGGTTGACTGGTCACAATTCATCACATTTGCCAATTATTGGCTAACTGACATGGATCGTCAAGGATTAAAACATTTAAACAGTCTTCATCAAAGTCTGATGGTCCTCCTGAACTTGGAGAATCACTCAGGTCAAAGTGGCCCTCTTTGAAATGACAAGACTATTTTCTTGCGGTGCTTTCCCTGATGGCATTTTCCCCATGCATGGTACAAATGTTTTGAGCCCCCTCTGTTTACATTTGTGTGAGGTATGCAGGTGGCTCATACTTGCTTGACTTAGCATCAGATTTCTGGCCTAGAAAAGAAAACTAGAACTTGAGCTCAAATGAAATGAAACAAGCATAACAGTAAGGTAGTTGTTTATTTCACCAGGTTTTTGTCTCATTTTCAGGGCCTAAGGAGGAAGGCCCTTTGAACAAGAATATAATGTCAAAACTTGACGGCTTCAGAGGACAACACACATCTGAGTGTTGAGTTCTAAAAATGTGTCCAAAATTATGTTAGTGATCCCTTGTTAAAAAATTAGCCAAGAGCCGGGCTCGGTGGCTCAGCCTGTAATCCCGCGCCTTTGGGAGGCTGAGGTGAGTGGATTGCCTGAGCTTGTGGGTTCAAGACCCGCCTGGGCAGCGGGACCTCATCTCTACGATAAATCAGAAAATCAGCCGGGCATGGTAGCGCATGCCTGTAATTCTGGCTACTCGGAAGGCTGAGGCGGAAGGATCGCCGGAGCCCAGCAGGTTGAGGCTGCGGCGGCCGGGAGCAGCCACTGCACTCCAGTCTGGGCGACAGAGTGAGACTCCAACTCAAAAAAAAAAAAAATTTGCCAAGAAACTGTGGCTGATATTTAAGAAAGTTTCCCTCCTGTTCAATGAAGTAACTAGCAGAATAGAACTTCTGATACCATCATATATATGCTCAATGGAAATTCACATACCTGAAACCGATTATTTTTAATAATGTATGTAATTCATATAAATATATATCCCATCTATTAATAGTCTGTGGCTGCCTATTGTCAATTGTTAAGATGGATTAATTACACTACATTCTCTTGAGAGTATCACTGTTTGCATGTCCCTCCAGCAACCTCAGAGACATAGCCTGTCCAACTTCGGATGCCTTCTCCCCTAGGAGAGATAGCACACACTGTTATTCCAATTTTTGAGACTAGTTTTCATTGTATTCCCAGTGAGGCCTCACTTGTTCCTGCCTAATGATGGTGACGGGAAGTGACCTAATTCTGAAGCTCTGAACGTCTTTCCCTTGAGAATGCAAGCTCCGATCTAAAGTTCAGCTGGGGAAATTGAACCAAGGCTCAGAGCTAACTTATAGTTAGTTATCCCATATCTTCTTCTATCATAAAACATAATTCATATCAGAGAAGTTCATATTACTGACTTTAGATACACAGCTGGATTCCATCCTTATTTTAGGTCATGAGTTTAAAGTGCATGCTTCTTTTATTGACATGCTTATCTATGGTCACTGACTGACATTAACCATTAGGCGGTATCCAAACTAAGACTGCCTACTTTAATGGACAATGCAGGATTATCTGATAGATTTCAACACATAATATATTGAGTTTCAACTATTTTCAATAAACTATATTAAGCTGGAAGAAACAGAATTACAAATGAGACTGACCATTACCCCCGAGGACCCTATGATTTTGAGGCAGACAGATAATATGCCCACAAACATATTGCATAGAAGTCAGAATGTGATAAATACTAAAACACAATAGAGTGCACACACATATCTGAAATCAATTTCCTCTTTTGTATTTTCTCTATTGTCATCCTCCTAGTTCATAGATATATTTTTCCTCTCTAGTCTGGACTACCAATAACCACTCATCTGCTTGGCTCCAACTCACTCTAAATCAACTTCTACTAGCTGCTAAAGCTTTTTCCATATGAAACGTATGAATATTGTTCCATTGTCTTTGTGCTTACAATCCTCAGTGGCTCCTCACTGCTTACAGGCTAAAACCTAAACTTCTTTGAATAACTTTTCAGGCTTTTTTTCCTTTCTTCTTCTAACCTGACTCTTGCTTACCTATTCAGCTTCTTTTCTCCCTTTTTCCCCAGTTGCTCTTATATGCCAGCCGTACCAAATGACTCATGCCCTCACCTCATACCTTTGCATAAGCTATTTCCTCTGCCTAGGCTGCTTTTCTTACTCATCTTGGTCATTTGAACTTCTTATCATCATTTAAACCCAGCTGCAACAGTGCTGTGCCCAGTATTCCAAGGCCCAAATTGGGTGAGTACAGAACCTTGGGCCTTCCTGTCCTGTAGCCCTCAGCATCCTATGTTGTGATTGCCGGTTTGTGAGTGGAAGTATGAATAGGTACTGGCACTAAAATGCTTGAGAAGATGAACGTGTCTTATTTATCTTTGTGTGCTAGATCTATAGTAGGTACTCAAATAGTTTGTTGAACAAATGAGTGACACAAAGTGAAATGGCAGGAGGGGTTATCCCCTATTGAGATCTTCGGGGAGGGCCTTAAACAACATACACTTGGGCTGGTCCATGAAAGAAAAGGAGGATTTTAACAAGCAGAGATGAGAGAAGGTTATATCTGGAAGGGCACTTACCACGCACAGAGGTCTCTAGCTTATACCCTGCACAATCTTTGAAGGAACCTTTGGAGTCTGGTGTTAGTTTGGTTCATGAAAAGGTTCTCTTGGTTGACTAAATTGATCTCAATTCTTCAAGAAGTTCTCACCGAAAGAAACTTAGTTGTGAATCAAAAAAGCATGGTGAAGAATTGATAGTTTGGGATAATTTATATGCTATTACTGAGGTAGTATGTTGTGCCCTGCCTGCGTGGCAAAATATCACTTCTGAGATGGAACCAGATTCGACTTCTAGTTTCTGTTTCTCTTTATCATGACTTTTCTCAGACTATCTATCTAATGGATAAAGCTCTCTATCACCCATCTATGTTTTCCAGTTGGATGCATAAATTATTGTTAGATGAATTAAAATAGCTGCTTAAACCAACCATTGGCTATATAGGATTAGAGTTGGTCTTGGAGAGAGAAACCTCATTATCAACTGTTAAAAATAAAAACAGAGCCGGGCTCGGTGGCTCAGCCTGTAATCCCAGTGCTTTGGGAGGCCGAGGGGAGTGGATTGCCTGAGCCCGTGGGTTCAAGACCCACCTGGGCAACTTGGCAAGACCTCATCTCTACAAAAAAATAAAAAATTAGCCGGGCGGAGTAGCACATGCCTGTAGTTCCAGCTACTTGGAAGGCTGAGGCGCAAGGATCGCTGAAGCCCAGCAGGTTGAGGCTGTGGTGGCCGGGAACGGCCACTGCACTCCAGTCTGGGTGACAGAGTGAGACTCCAACTCAAAAATAAAAAATAAAAACAGAACATATAACAGGGTTCTGAACATTATTCTGTCACTTCAGGGAATCTGGAATCACAATAGCCATTTTGAAGCATTTGCTTACGGAAGCCAACTTTGCTACGATGTGTTGTGGTTTTAGTAACTGGGTAGTGGCAGGCTTTGATAATTCCAAATAATGACTTGAGCAGGGTCTATACAGATAGAATAATGTATAAGGCTGAAAGACTACCAATTAATTCAACTCTTTATATGGACTATCAAGTATTCTAGAATCCAGTATTTTCTCCCTAGTCAATTGGCAGGTTTATTTCCTGAATGGTCTAAAGGCTTTTTTTCTGAAATTCAAAACAGCCAAAGTCATGAGAAATATGATTTTGGTAACAAAATGATTTGAAACTAAGTACACATTTAGATGATAGGTATGAAAGTTTAACTTTTCGTCTTTTAAAACAAGTCACTCACACAGCATAACATTTTGGATACTGCTGACTGTGGCTCTGAGAAATCACATGGACAATGCAAAATAAGAAGATGTAAGGAAAATGGCAGTTTTCTTATTCACCCTCTATGGATAACCATTCCTTCCTTTGCAGGTGATTTTCACTTCTATAGTATGTCTTTGTATGATTTTGTATTCATTTTTGCCCTCAAAAACTGGCATATTTATTCAGGCACCAAAATAAATTGAAGGCCTGTATTAGACATGAAAGGCAGAAATTCATTCATTAATTCAACACAGTTTTATTGCTTACCTGCCATATATAAGGTTTGATTCCTGCTAACAAGGAAATGATAGTGTAAGGAAGAGAGAAAAGAAAGCTACTAAGATCATGGTGGTACATAAAAGCAACTGTGGTTGCATGTAATGCTGTTGGTGACAATTGAGTGTGTGTCAAAAGTGTCTTCTACAGGAAAGACTTACAGATTGCCCTAATCTGCTGTGAAATTCTGTAGAGATCTGATTGACCTGTTGCATATTATTTAGAAAATAATGACTTACCTTTGCTGCTTTTATTGTTTCTGTTGTAAAGCTGAGGAGAAAGTGCAGAAGTGATTATTTAATTCTTTAATTCCTTTCGATGATTTATTATATGGTATATGATTTATTATATGGTATATGATTTAAAAATGCCTCAAGAATAGGATCTGTGATTCTTTTTTTCTTTTTGGTTTTCTTTTTTTACTTTTGAGATCCCATACGGATTACTAAGTTTTGGGAGCTCAAACTAATTGCTTACTTAGTAAAAGTCTTTGTTTGATAAGCATAAAAATCATTGTTAAATAAACATTTGCACATATATACTTCTAGTTTTGACCTCAGTTTTCTGAAAAATTGTCTTCATTTGCCTCCTCATCGTGGAAAGGTGGTTTCAGGGGACCTAAATAAGGACTGACAGCTACTTTCTGGTAACCAATTGTTCTGTCTCTAGAAATAGATTTTTCCCTGAAGATTTAAAAAAAGACTAGCGACATTATCTACTTCGTTGTTGCTTATCCTCTCCCCACAGAGAAAATAAAGTACATTATGCACATACATAAAGATGTGTATGTACTTCCATGATGTAGAAAGACTCACTCTCCACCCCTCCAGGGCAGTATATTATAATCCCTCCTAATGTAATATAAGCATGGATTCAGAGTCAAGAAGTTCAGGTTCAAGACTCATCTTTGTCATTAATTAGTTGACTGCCTTTAAGTATCATTTTACAGCCTTGAACTAGTTTCCATTCTCTGTTAGTAGTAGCAGATTCTTTGTCTTATGGAGTTGTTAGTAGATTAAAATGAGATAAAGTATTAGAGGATACTTTGAGAAATAAAAAGCACTAAATGTAAATACTAGTATTAAATATAATAATATTAATAAATTAAAGAATGATTAAGGATATTACTGCAAAGTAGTTTGTTTTTAAAAAGGGCAGTCTGGTTGGAAATTTTCCCAGGAGAAACACAGAAAATATGTTAGGGTCAGAAATAAGACTGACCTTGATTTCAATTAATGAAACCACTATGCTTTTAAGAAATCTGAAATGGACTCTGATTAAACTTATTTTTAACCATTACTACATTATAAAAACGGTTACTCTTCGTGTGTTCCATAGGGTATATATTCATCAGAGTTCCAAGAAGTACAATTCTTAGCATGCTTTAAAAAGTTGTATAGGTCTTTTCCAAGCTTTAACATGTCTGCTCAGACACATTCTAACTCAGAGAATGCCAAGGCAGAAATTCACCATATTGCTTTACAGATTTTTCTTTCTTCCCAATTTTTAATGTCAAAGTGCTGCAGAAGATTGACAGATATGGAAACTCAGTGAATAGCTTCGATCACCTGAGTTTGCTTGGCAATCACTACAAGAGGTGATTCCACCCAGAGAGATTGGTAAGCAGTCTGCTCTTAGTACCCAGGACCCTAGAAGACTAAAGAATTTTTTTTCAAAAATTGAATTAAGCATGCAAATGGATGCTTACTTTTTTTTTTTTAATTGGAGTCTTGTTCTGTCATCCAGGCTGGAGTGCAGTGGCATGCTCTCAGCCACCGCAGCCTCAACTTGCTGGGCTCAGGTGATCCTTCTGCTTCAGCCTTCCAAGTAGCTAAAACTACAGGCATGCGCCACCATGCCTGGCTAATTTTTTAAAATTTTTATTTTTTATTGTAGAGATGAGGTCTTGCCAAGTTGCCCAGGCTGGTCTCAAACCTGTGAGCTCAGGCAATCCTCTCACTTCAGCCTCCCAAAGTGCTGGAATTATAGGCATGAGCCACTGTGCCCAACCTGATGCTTACCCTTTAAATAAAAAAATTATTTAATTTGTTATTTATCACCTACAGAGTATCCAAACCAGAAATAGTGGGTGTATACATTTTCTTCTCTTCTTGAAATTGTTCCCTTTTTTCTCATTACCCTCCTCCTATCTAAGCTAGCTTTGATCTGATCTATGGTAAATCTCTTGGAGCACTTAGTCATATATCTGGCCTAAGAGGAAAAAAAAATAACTCATGCTGAGTAAGAACCCAGGATACCTAGCAGTCCTTCTGGGCAAGAAAGATCTATTTTATGTTGTTTTCTAAATTCTGACTCATTTTTGTACCCTAAAAACTATAACAACAACAAAATTGATAGGAAGATACAGTAAGTTAGGAAGTAAATAGCACAAGTAAAAAGTCAGACATGCAGTAAATAAGTCCATTGATGTGAAGCCTCTCTATATAAACAGCTACTCAAGTTGGTTGGACAGGGAGACCCAGTTGTTAGCTAGGCAGGAGTTCAGTAGGTAGAGAAGAGGTAATTGGATATAGTAGGTAAAGAGATTGACTCGGTCATTTATATAAGTATGTACTCCCCATTGGCATTTCAGAGAATAAATGTCCATAGAACCAACTTCAGTCTTATACACCATCCATCCACCTGTAATGAGGTCTACGAATCATGTTTCTCCTGAAAGACAGCCTGATCTGTCACTACATGTGACAGATGTCAATCACAGCAGCTGTGAGGAGCCCATTTCGCATTACTCTTCTGATATTTATCAATCCCAATTCAACAACAAACTCTCCGTGAAAGTGCAGATGCAGATTGTAATCACTCAATTGTGTTAGAGTCCCATACAATTTATTTTCCATTATTGCTCTAGTGAAGCTTTATCCTATTAAAAGACACCAGAGTGGACTATTTTTAACCCAGAGAATTGACACTGCATACTAAGAGGTAATGAGCTTGGCTCAAACTGCAGTCTTTCTTCATGCAACCAACAGTGACATCACTCCTCATTCTATAGAAGAGGCAGACCTCCAACACTTCTCTGCATGTGTGAGTTAACCTGTCTACTATGGTATATAATGGGAAAACTAAAAACCCTAGGGGTATTGAGGCTGCCAGGAAATTGAAAATGAATCTAACACTGTTACTTTGTCAAGAAGATTTTTTAAAATTTATGTGGCGTAATAATATCTTTTTTAAAAGTATCTTTCCTCTAGCAGAATCCCAAAGTAGTTTATGAGCTGTGTATAGCATTGGGGAAATCACTTTGCTTGGCCATGACATGCGGGCATCTTTGGAAGGGTATATGGAAGGAGACAGGAAGAGCCCAGGCGAAGTAATGTGATATCCCCAAAGCAGTATGTACTAGGAAGATGTTCCTAGAATGGCCGTTGGCCCAAGGTTTTGTTTTCATTTGTCATACATTGCTTGTGCCTTTAAAAGAATATATTTCTATGCCTGTGGAGGATTTTAGGTTTCTGCCTGAGCAGTGTAGGCTTCCTCATTACTTGTATGCACTCCTTCAGCCTCTCCTTTTTTACGGAGGCTTAGTGATAGGCACAGGGTAGGTGTAATATCAAGATGTGGTCAGTTTTGGCAAGAAGTTGTTTTTCTTACATGAAAGGCACAGCAATCCTGTGCAATTGAGAAACTAGTATATTATCATCCTTATTTTATAGTTTTAGAAACTGTAGAACAGGTAAGTCCCTTCATTTTGGGGGATGGCATACCCTGTAAATGCCAGAGTCAAATTTAACTTCAGGTTGCCCGATTTTGAATCCTATTATTTTTTTGATCTCTTTCATTGCTTTCTAAGATGTGCAAAATTTGTAATTCCTCAAGTTTCTCTGAAATCACCAGAGTCTAGACTTTTTCCAACACCTGACTCCCTTTTTGGAAATCCATCCTCTCTAACTCTACTTGATATAGAGCCTATGCTATGCTAATAAGATCCTTGGCAACTGGTTTTATGGGTCTCTTACAGAAGCTCCCTATTTTCTACCCAGTGTACCTAGCCAGCCCTCAGATAGTTTACCTGTAGAATGTGTCTTATTTATCAGTTTGTCTTCTTTTCTTGGTCACTGAGTTACATTTTCAGCTCCTTGTCTATTGTTCAACAATCTCTAGTTGTTTATTTCCTTTTGTACATTTTAGGTTTACATCACATACCAAGACAGCTGTTTACCTAGAGGGGAAAAAATGTGACAACAGGTTTGTAATCAAGCAGCATTCAAGAATCTACACAAAGAAGATAGAGCCACAAAAGTAGTACCTCTCCTGTCTGGTTGACACACTGCTAAGATGAGGACAGCACTGTAAGCTGAAGTACTTAGTTCTTGGGTGCAGGACAATGTAATGAAAATCATGAAATATTTTTAAAATATAATATTATTTGCCTTTTTAGAAATTATTGTAAATTGTTTCTAGGGGATATCTGGAAAGACATAGTAACATATAGGTAGATGACTTTAACAACAAAATTGCCTTCTGTTTCTAAGAAGTGCTTCTTCTACTGCCATTTTCTCTGACCAATGTCTGACTCAAGGATTCTTTTAGATTTATTTAACTGGTCCAGGGATAGATGACTGATATCTAGAATACACTTGGCCGTACATGGCCATTCTTTAGGATTTTGAATGTATGGCCGAAAAAAAATTTTTTTTCTAAGTTGTGTGTGTGTCTGTGTGTGTGTGTGTGTGTGTGTGTGTGTGTGTGTGTGTGTATGTTGACTCTGAAGTAACAGACCTGGAAGCCATTAGTAACCAATAGAAAATAAGCTCCATAGAGTAGAGATCTTTTATTCACTAATGTATCCCCAGTTCCTACAATAATGCCAGATACATGGTTGAAAGAATTAATTAAGGAAAGAAGGAATGATTGTTTCTTGTCATGAGGAAGAAACAGACATGAAAGTGTGAGGTTGGTGTGGAGAGAGAGGGATACAGATGGAGAAGGGCTTTTGTGTATTTGAAGTCCCTATGTCCATTTTCCTTAAAATTTTCAACTCTGATACTGCTCTTCTCAGGGTTAAATAGCCAATAATATCTTCTTTTTATCTATGCTGTTTTAAATTTGGTTTCTGTCACTTGCAATCAAAAGCATACTGTATTACACGCCTATACACGCTTAATGTGCAATTTAATATTAACTCAATTTTATGTGTTTGTTTTATTTTCTTCATTTTATATTTTATTTAAAGATGTGGGATAGAATTCAGGATTAGGTATACAAGGGAACATCGTACAGGTAAAATTTGGGCCTCCCTTTGGTCCCCACTTTGCCTGGTTTGAGATGAGGTACCCTTCTTGATGTTGTGTCCACACTCCCACCCAAGCAGTATCCCACTGCTACCAATTCCTTTCTTATAGTATTATAGTAAATGTTCAAGATCCGCTTATGAGTGAGAATATGTGGTACTCAGTTCTTTGTTTCTGTGATAGATGACTGAGTATGATAGACTCTAAATCCACCCAAGTTGTTGCAAAGCCAACAGATTTGCCCTTCTTTATGGCTGCATATATTTCATTTGAGGAGAATTCTGTCTTTCTCAATTGTCTGGAATACTTTCAATAGGATTGGTATCAGCTCCTCGTATGTTTTGTAGAATTCCACCGGAAAGCTGTCTGGTCCAGGGCTTTTTTTGTAGGTAGTTTTCTTATGACAGAGTCAAATTCCTGGGTCGTTATTGGTCTATTTAATGTCCCAATGACTTCTTGTTTCAATCTAGGGAGGTTGTGTGATGTCAGAAAGTACTGCATTTCATTTAGGTCATCAAATTTGTTTCCATACAGGTGAGTATAGTAATTTCTGATACTCTTTTGTATTTCTTCAGGATCAGTTGTTATTTGATGTATTGCATTTCTGACTGTTAATTTGAGGTTTTCTCTCTTTTTCTTGGTCATTTTGGCTAGGAGTCCATCAATCTTGTTAATTCTTTCAAAGAACCAGATTTTTGTCTTGTTGATTTTTTTTCTATGGTATTTTTGTCTTCTGTGTCCTGTAATTGGGCTTTTACTTTGGTGACCCGGATTCTCCTGCTAAAGTTAGGGTTTGGTGGTCTTGTCTTTCCACCTCCCTTAGGTGATCTGTTAAGCTGTTAACTTGTGATCTTTCCATTTTCTTTTTTTTTTTAATTTTTAATTTTAAATATGTGGTACAATTCAGGTTTAGGTATACAAATGTTCATTATGCAGGTACCTTTGATGAGGTGTGCCCTCTCTCCCCTGGTAGTTTCCCACTACTGCTAATCCCTTTCTTATAGTATTATGATAATTATTTAAGGTCCACTTATGAGTGAGAACATGTGATACTTGGTTCTTTGTTTCTGTGATAGATCACTCAGTATTATAGGCTCGAAGTCCATCCAAGTTGCTGCAAAGTCCATAATTTTGTCCTTCTTTATGACTGTGTAATTTTCCATCTTGTATATGTACCACATTTTTTAAATCCAGCCCTCTTTCAATAGGCAGCATGCTTGGTTACATGTTTTTGCTATTATGAATAATGGTGCAATTATCATTAGAGTGTTTCGAGTTCCTTCAAGTGTATTCCCAGTAGGCAGATTGTGGGGTCATATAGGAGATCTATTTTTTGATCTTTTAGGAATTGCCACACTGTTTTCCACAGAGGTTGTACTAGTTTACACTCTCACCAACAGTGTAGAAGTGTTCTCTTTTCACTGCATTCTCTCCAGCATCTGTTGTTTTTTGAGCTACTAATGATTACCATCCTGACCCGAATGATATCTTAGTGTGGTTTTAATTTGCATTTATTTGGTAACTAGTGAAGATGAGCTTTTTTTCATGTATCTGTTGGCTGCTTGTATGTCTTCTTTAGAGAAGTGTCTATTCATATCTTTTGCCCACATTGTAATGGGCTGTTTGTTTTTTTATTTTTGGCAAGTTTGAATTCCTTGTAGATCCTAGATGTTAGACCTTTGTCAGATATACAGTTGGCAAATTTTTTTTTCCCAGTCTGTGGGCTGTCTTCCCACTCTCTCAATGGTTTATTTAGCTTTGTAGAAGCTTTTCAGTTTGATGAGGTCTCATTTGTCTATCTTATCTCCCGCATGGGTTCTTGGGATTTTGATCAGGAATTGGTGGCCAGTTCAAATTTCCATAAGGTTGTCTCCTGCATTTTCTAAGATTCTTATAGTTTGAGGTTTTATGTTTAGGTCTCTGATCCATTTAGAGTTGATTTTTGTGTATGGTGATAGGTAAGGTTCTTGTTTTCATCTTCTGCATGTGATCACCCAGTTTTCCCAGTACCATTTACTGAATAGGTTCTCCTATGCCCAATGGTTGGGGTGGAGGCTTTGTTAAAGATGAGTTGGTTGAGAAATTTAGGTTTTGCTTCTGGAATCTTTATCCAGTTTTGTGGGTCTATATACCTGTTCTTGTACCAATATCAGGCTGTTTTGACTATTGTAGGCTTATAATAAAGCTTAAAGCCTGGGAGTGTAATACCTCCCACTTTGTTTCTTTTGCTGAGAATTGTTTTGGTTATTCGTGATTGTTTATGTTTCCATATGAATTCCTATATTGTCACTTCCTGGTTTGAGAAGAATGCTGCTGGTAATTTAATGAGTATTGCATTCAATCTGTAGATTGGTAGGATGGACATCTTAACAATGTTGATTCTTCCAATTCATGAGCATGGAATATTTTTCCATTTGTTTGTGTCATTTTTCATTTCTTTGAGCAGTGCTTTGTAGTTTTCTTTGTAAAGGTCTTTCACGTGAAGGTGCCGATGTATTTCTGTGTGTGTGTGTGTGACTTTTGTGAATGGGATTGTGCTTTTTATTTGGGTTTCTGTATGTTTATTGTTGGTGTATAAGAGTGCAACTGTCCTCTGCACATTTATTTTTCACCCTGAGACTTTGCGAAAGTGCTTTATCAGTACAAGGAGGTTTTTGACAGATTCTCTTGGGTTTTCGAGGAATAGAATCATGTCGTCTGCAAAGAGGGATAACTTAGCTTCCTCTTTTCCTATTTGGATACTCCTGATTTCCTTCTCTTGTGTGTTTGCTGTAGCTAAGACTTCCAATACTATGTTGAACAGGAAGGGTGAGAGTGGATATCCTTGTCTTTTTCCAGTTTTTAGGGGAAATAGTTCCAATTTCTGTCTGTTTAGCTATATGTGGGTTTCTTGTAGATGGTTCTTAAAATTTTGAGGTATGTTCCATCTATGCCTTGATGTTTGAGGGTTTTTCAAGAATGGGTGCTGAATTTGATCAAAAGCTTCTTCTGCATCTAATGGTATAATCATGTGGTTTTTGTCTTTACATCTGTTGATGCATTTAATTACGTTTACGGTCTTGCAAATGTTGAACTAGCCCTGCTTCCCAGGGATGAAGCCTACTTGGTCATGGTGGATGATTTTTGAGATGTGTTGGTGGATCCAGTTTGATAGGATCTTGTTGAAAATTTTAGCATCTATGCTCATCAAAGATATTGGCCTGTAGTTCTCTTTCTTTCTTGGATGTTTACCTGATTTTAGTATCAATGTGATGTTAGCTTCATAAAATGTTTTGGGGAGAGTTCCATCTTTCTCAATCACCTGGAATATTTTCAATAGGATTGGTATTAACTCTTCCTTGTATATTTTGTAGAATTCTGCTGGAAAGTCATCTGGTCCAGGGCTTTTGGTAGGTAGTTTTCTTATGATATAGAAGATTTACTGGGTGTATTTAGGGCCTCAACTTTTTTTTGTTTCAATCTGGGGAGGTTGTGTGATGTAAGAAAGTTTTCCATTACATTTAGATTTTCAGATTTTTTCCATATAGGAGTACATAGTAATCTCTGATAATCTTTTGCATTTCTTTAGGTTCAGTTATGATTTCATCTTTTGTACTTCTGACTGTGTTTATTTGGGTATTTCCTCTCTTTTTCTTGGTCAGCCTAGCTAGGGGTTCATCAATTTTGTTTATCCTTTTAAAGAACAAACTTTTATTTCATTTTTTTTGTATTATATTTTTGTCTTCTATTTCCCAAATTTGGGTCTTTATTTTTGTGATCTGGATTCTTTAGCTGAAGTTAGGGTTTGGTGGTCTTGCTTTCTCAACTTCTTTAGGTGATTTGTTATGCTGTTAACTTGTGATTCTTTCCATTTTCTTCATGTGTGTTTGTAGAGATATGAATTCCCCTCTTAGGACTGTTTTCTTGGCATCCCAGAGATTTTCATTTGTTTCCAGGTATCTTTGAATCTCTGTTTTGATTTCCATGTTGACCCAACTGTTTAGCATTATACTGTTTAGTGTCCATGTCTTTGTGGGTTTTGGAGGAACTTTGTTGGTGTTGATATTTATTTTTATTCCACTGTGGTCTGAAAAGGTGCATGACAGAATTTCAATCTTATTTATTGATGCTTGATTTATGGCTGAGGATGTGGTCAATCTTAGAGTAAGTTCCATGTGGTGATGAGTAGAATGTATATTTTGTGGTTGTTGGGTAGAGTGTTCTGTAGGTATCAATTAAGTCCATTTGGTCAAGCATCATGTTGAGGTTCCCGATCTCCTTGTTGATTTTATTTCTTGATGATCTGTCTAGGGTTGTTAGTGGGGTGATTAAATTCCCAGCTATTATAGTGTTAAAGTCAATATCTTTGTTTAGTTTGTGTAGAAGCTGCTTTATGAAAGTTGTTACTCCTAAGTTGGGTGCATGTATGTTTAGTAGAATATTTCTTGATAGAGTGAACCTTTTATCATTATGTAGTGATAGCTTGTATCTTTTTAAATTTTTGATAGTTTAAAGGGTATTTTGTCTGATATTAAGTTTGGAACTCCTGCTTTCTTTTGTGTTCCATTCACCAGAAATTTTGCTGTCCATTTCTTACTTTGAGTCTGTGAGTGTTCTTTCTGGTGAGATGGGTCTCTTGGAGACAATAATATATTGTTGCATCATGATGTTTTATCCAATTTGCCATTCTATGTCTTTTCAGGGGTACATTTAGTTCATTCACATTCAGGCTGATTATTAAAATGTGATTGTTATTCCTTGTTATGAGGTTCTTATAAAGTTTTTTCTTTTTTGCTTGTTTTCTTGTAACTTTTCAGTATGTGTGTGTTTTCATGTTTGCAGTTGTGATGCATACTCTGTTGATTCTGTGTTCTGTTCTCTTGGGAAGGGTATGGTCAATCTTTTTTTTTCTTTCTTCTGTGTTTAAAACCTTTTAAAGTATCTCCTGTCTGGGAGCTGCATATTCTCTTAGGGATTGGTTGTCTGGGAAGCATTTTAATTCTCTGTCACTGATGAAGCTTAGCTTGGTTGGGTAGGAAATTTGGAGTTGAAATTGTTTATCTTTGAGAACTTTGAATATTGAACCCCAGTCCCTTCTAGATTGTAGTATTTCTGCCAACATGTCTGCTACTCTTCTGATTGATTTTCCCTGGTAGGTAGTCTGACCTTTCTGTCTTACTGTCTTTAGGATTTTCTCTCTTGTGCCTACTTTGTTAGGCAAATTATTATGTGTCTAGGAGCTGGTATTCTCATTTGGTGTCTTGTGGGAGGTTCTCTGCATCTCTTGTGTTTGGATGGTCACAGCTCTGGTGAGAGGAGGAAAGTTTTCTTGGATAACCTCCTGAAATACTTGCTCCAAGATGTTTTCCATTTCCCTTTCTTCTTCTGGGATACCAATTAGGTGTAGATTTGGCCTCTTGATATACTTGCACATCTCTTGGAGGCTTTGTTCTTCTTTCTGATTTTCTTTTTATGTTTTATACAGTTTGGGCTAATTCTATTTTTGGTTTTTAAGCTCTGAGATCCTTTTTTCTGCTTGATTAATTCTGCTTTCCATGCTTGTCATCTTGTTATTTATTTTGTGGATGAAATTTTTTATGTCCAAAATCTCTCTTTCAGTCTTGCATCTTGTTTTTCTTGAGTCTTAGTCACTCTTTCCATCCATCTCTTAGTCCCTGTTGTATTCTTGGGCCAGTCATTGGTGACTTCCATTGTTTGGGCACTGATGTCTGATTTTTCGGGCATTTGTTACACTGGGAATTACCCATGTTCTTCTACTGATTTTTTTCCTCAGTTGTGGCAGTTCTCTTTCTTTTCTCTTTAGTTTCTGTTATTCAGTGGCAGTGGGAGAGGTTTTCACTTCTGATGTCTGCTCAGCCCTCTATTCTTTCCTGATTAGGCCTCTGAAATTGTTCTATTTTGAAACAAGACTATGAGTGGGAAGTTTTGCTGTCTCTTGTAGTTTTGATAGTTGAATAAGGTGGAAGATGGGGACCTAGGATTCAGAAACTGATAGTGAGCCGGGCTCGGTGGCTCAGCCTGTAATCCCACGCCTTAGGAGGCTGAGGTGAGTGGATTGCCTGAGCCCACAGGTTCAAGACCTGCCTGGGCAACTTGGCGATACCTCATCTCTACAATAAATCAAAAATTAGCTGGGTATGTTAGTGTGCGCCTGTAGTTCCAGCTACTAGGAAGACTGAGGCAGAAGGATTGCCGGAGCCCAGCAGGTCAAGGCTGCGGTGGCCGGGAATAGCCACTGTACTCCAGTCTGGGTGACACAGTGGGACTCCAACTCAAAAAAAAAAAAAAGAAAGAAACTGATTGTGAAATTGATTCTTTGAAACCCAATCCCCACCACCACTCTGTATGATGATGCATGGGTGCATGCATGTACCCCCTGAGTCCAAGGTGCAGTAACAGAAATGAGAAGAATAGAGAAAAGTAGGATGAAGTAAGATGGTCAAAAATGAAATAAAATAAAATAAAACAAACACAGATAAACAAAAGCAGAAGCCAAAGCAAAAATAACTGAACACACACCTATGCTTACTCATATACAGAAACCAAAACCAAAACAAACTGGAAAAAAGAAAAACAAAGCAAAACAAACCCCCCCCCCCAAAAAAAAACCCAGGAAAATTGAACACACACATGCCCAACACAAAATGAGAGAAGAAAAAAAGAAAAGAGAAGTAAAAAAAGGAATTCAAATTGAACCCTCACACATACATTCATGCACATATTAAACTATAAAAAGATAAGAACCCAACAAACACAAAAACTAAAAGAGGGTCACTGAATCATTCACATACATATGAACAGAACACAAAAATGAAAGAATAAAGTAAGAAAAAAAAGTAAGGGGAGGGGAATGCAGATTGAACCCTTGCATACACAACTGAGAAAAAAGAAAAACAAACAAGGAACAACCTTCCCTCTTGTGACAGTTTCTGTAATTACTGCTGTCACCTGCAGAGTGTGACCTTATTCACAATCTCCCCAGGGTGGGGAGCAGAGCAGGGGAAGGAGGAGGAGACAGTGGGGGTTGGTGGGGCTTCAGTCCTCCCCTCCCAGTCTCATATGATCAGGAGGATTCCCTCAGTGAGGAGGTGCAGGGTTGTCTCTTCCCCAGGTACTGGTGGGGATCCCTCTCAGTCATGCCCCAGTAGTGTGGGTCTGATATTCAGAGGATTGCTGGGGTGGAGGAAGTTGGGTCAGCCCCAGACTCACCACTGATCGCTTCAAGGGTCTTCCTCATCCTTTTTTGGTCACACCCTTTTTCTCTCTGTTGAATCAGGATAGGGAGTGGGACATCTGAGACTCAGTACTTGTCCTATCCCTCTGGAATTTGTGCTTTGGGGATATTTCCTCTGGGCCACAATTAGCCCCTGAGTAGTTAAGCATCCAGTCACAGAGACTGGATCTGTCACTCCGTGGTGAGAAAGCCAGTGCCCTTTCCTGCCTTGTTTTCAAGATGATGTCAGGGTGCCTCTTTCCTCTTCTCCAGTGGGGCTCTGCTTCTGTGCTTTCTGGCTGTGTTCCCTCCATAGCCCTTGTTGCCAGTGTCTGGTTAGGCACTGCAGTGATGAGGCGGAGCTTAGAACACAGTCACTCCTGGTAGCTTCTTCCTGGGAAGGACTTTGCTGATTTTTTAAAAATGGCACCCACCTTCAGTGCCCTGGGAAGTACTAGGGTCCAAGTAGAGCAGCTGTGTGTGCCAGGAGAGCCCTAGCCACTTGCTCTCTTATCTCCATTCAGCCACTCACATGCCCACTTACCAATAGACACGTAAACAAAATTTTCCATGTACTCACTCACTCACTCACTCAGACTGGGACTTGCACAGTCCAGTTGATTCCACTTCCATCTTCCTCTGAAATCCCCATTTCTTCCTTCCTTCCTTCTTTCCTTTCTCTTCCTTCCTTCCTTCCTTCCTTCCTTCCTTCCTTCCTTCCTTCCTTCCTTCCTTCCTCCATTTCTTCTTTTCTCCCTTCCTATCTCCACATTTATTTATTTACTGTGAAGGGAGTAAATAATGGACTACCTAAGGGATTTGGCATGACTGGGTTGGGGTGAACATTAAAGTGACCTTGAAGTAAGGTTGGTGAAAGAAAACGTTTTAGAAAATGCATAGGAAGTCCCTTGCAACTGGGAGGGCAACCTCCAAAGGGGAAACTCGATGTGGGACAAGAGGGAAATCTCTTGGTCGAAGTGGAGAGCAAAAACAGAGAATTTGTAGAAAAGAAGACCTGAATGCTGGAAATGCAGCCAGGAGTTCAGAACAAGGTTAGATTTGATTTGGGATATTTCATACTACTGTGTTTGCTTCCCTCATGTCATCTCTTGTCTCTGTTTCTCTCAATGGGGTAACATTTCTTGATGGAACACAATGTCTTCAAAAAATGTTTGATGTGAGAAATCAAATGCATGTTCCAAATGACTCCCTACTGTGTAATGCACTTAACAGATTTGTGTCTGTTGTCTAGTTACTAGAACCTTACTACTCATCTAATGACAGATTAAATCCAAGGAGTTGTTTCTTGGCCACCATGATCTGTTCTAACTTTAGTCTGTTCTGATCTGTTTGGTCTCTTCTTGGAAAATGAATCATGTTTTATAGAAAGAAGTTGAGCAAAGAGTATCTAAACTGTGCTGTGATTCACAGCTCTTGACAGCTGTGGTCCCTTCCTCATCTACCTGATTTAGATCACTGAATGTTCCTCCCATTCATGAATGATGCAGTGCTAAAAAGTGTATCTCAGAATATTTAAACTTTAAGAACTCAGTGCCGGTGTGAGGTAGGGATATCTGTGTATATGTGTGTACTATATCCAGTTCTTGAGGCAGTAACAAACAATAGAATCCTTAGCAAATGATTCAAAATGCCAATTAATTTAACACTTTCCCCATTTAACCTAGGGATCCTCACTGGCAGTGCTTGTGGCTATAGTGTTTCTCCCAAGATTAAAAATATATTACTGAGTGATCTTTCACAGAAACAAAGAACTTAGTATCACATGTTTTCACTCATAAGCAGACTTGGATCAATTATAATACTATAAGAAAAGGATTGGCAGTAGTGGGAAACTGCTGGGAGGGGGGTGAGGAAGTAGGATTGGCTGTAGTGGGAATCTGCCTGGGGTAGAGGGGGGCACACCTCATCAACAAGGGTACCTGCATAATGAACATTTGTATACCTAACCTGAATTATACCCCACATCTTTAAAATAGAAAATTAAAAGTTTAAAAAACTAATGAAAATGTAATTTAGTAATATAATATAATTTAGTAATATAATACTTCTCTTTTTTAAAGTAATTCTCATTAGGATTAGAGACCAGGCCTGAAATAACATCAAGAACAGGTTTTATATTTTATTTTCACATTGAAAATGAGTCAGATTTGCTTCAGCCTCAAAGAGCATGTTTATGTAAAATTAAGTGAATGCAGTAGCAAGCTGCATTTTTTTTTTAATGGGAAAGGGGTTTAAATCTCCAGTAGAACATATGCTGGAAACCTAAAAAAGGGAGAAGAATCAAAAGGGAGGGAGAGAAGAAGTGAGAGAGAAAGGGAAAGAGGTAAAGTAGGAGGGAAATGATGAAAGAGGGAAGGAAGGAAAAACCTGAATCATTCACATACAACATTTCTGTCATCACTTTAGCTTAATTGCTGCAATATTATACATTGCAAATCATTTAGCCTAGAAAAATCTCCCCAAGTCCATCACCTCTTAGGTAATTACTGCTTCATTATGCAGAGTTTATAATGACCCATTTGCAATCATGAAATGGATCATCTCCCACCACAGAGAACCACAACAGGGACTGAATCTTCTGGCACCTCTCCCTGTCAGCCAGCCTCAGGGAGAAGTTCCCTGTACTCCAGACATTTTACAAAAGATCTGGAGAGTGAGCACCAAGTGCTATTTGGGGACAGAGTAGAGAGGAGAGGGTTAACAGCAAAGGGAAAATATTAAGACCAAGTCAAATTGATGTCTATCAGTTTTTTAAATAAAAGTGACCTGATTAACAAAATCATTGATATTTTCATGGGGCGGGGAAGATGGTATTCAAATCTGTGTCTGATTTCTGTAAGAGCTAGAAACCTCTGTCCCTAGTTTAGAAGCATAGTTAAAGCAATAGTCATATTGAGTCTTTATACAGCTCTGGATTTCAAGATCACCTTTTGCCTAGAAAGTGATGAGGGCAAAAGTTCATGTAAATCACTGATGATAGAATGCTTTGTCCATTTCATGGATAAAAGGGAAAGTCATCAGTGAAAAGATATAAGACTGAGGTTTGATAAGATGAAGAATAGGAGAAAAATATTGGAAATAGCAGGATAGTGCTCTCTCGAATAAGGTGGAGTCACTATAGCATGAGATCAAGCAAACCCCTTGATACTCAGATCAGGTAGCAGAGCTCCTTCTTTTACTGGGAAAATGAAATCAAGACAGTTTACCCTACCCTCATCCCTCCTCCACCCTACCCACTGCTGGCCCATCTCTCAGGTTTTTGAGAAGATTAATTTCTCAATTCTCATCTATTGCCTGTCTGTCTTTTGTAGATTGGCCCACTCACTGGTTCATTAATTAATATGTTCCTTCATTAATTCTTCATCCACACATGTGCTCAAATTGTTCGTATTATCTACTATACATCATCTGGAGTCAGAGGACCTTTACTAAACTTTAGATAATGTAACAGCACAGGTAGTAAACTTGTGCCACACTGGTGTAACTATTGTGTCTGGTACAGACACGGTCACAGCTTCACCTGTCAGTGATTAGTTGTCCCCTGTGGTGATACTATGTCCAGTGCATGCACTACTTTTTCTAGATATTTACTACTTACTAGATATTATCAAGAGTAATATCATAAGTGGATAATGGAAGGGTAAAGCAAAGAAACTTTCTATATGAAGGACTGAGTAGAGGTTTACTGGGTATATTAAGACCAGAAAAGAGAGAACTCTGATTAGCTGTTACAACTAACTTCACAAAGCAGAAGAACTGTAATGACTCCATGCTTTACTCTGAGGTTCAATGTTGCTGCTCACATTACTAAAATCGCAATGTTTTGATTATTTTCTTTGCATTGAGTACTGTATACTACTTATAAGTAATGTTAAGTAAATTCTCAGGAAGATGGTGGTGGAGCCAGTTGGACTAAGCAAGTCCCAGTGTGAGTGAACAAGTATATGGAAACATTTGCCTATGTGTAGGTGAGTAGGTAGATGTGTGAGTGGCTGACTGAATAGGGATTCAGGAACAAGTGACCAGGGTTCTCCTGGTGAAGTGGCTGGTGTTGTAGCTGCTCTGCTTGGTCCCTAGTGCTTCTTGGGGTATAGAAGCTGAGTGCCATTTTTAAAAAAAACAACAAAACCCTTCTTAGGAAGAAGCTGCTGGAAGAGAATGCCAGCTCCAGGTTCTGTCCCACCACTGCAACACCAGACCAGACACTGTCAGCAGGAACTAAGGAGGGAGTACAGTGAGGGAGCCCAGAAGCAAAGCCTAGAGAAGACAAAAGTGGTACCCTGCCATCATCTTGAAAACTGGGCAAGAAAGTGATTCAGCTTCATAATCACGGAGTGACAGATCTGACACAATCTCTGTGACTGGCAGATTAGCTATTCAGGGGTTGATTGTGACCCAGAGGGAATATTCTGAAAGCACAAACTCCAGAGGGACATGATAAGTTGCTGAGTCCTAGGCATCCCATCCCCACTCTGATTCAGCTGCAGGACAAAGGACGTGGCCAGAAAAGGACAAGTAGTACCTCCAAAGAGATCAGTAGTGAGTCTGGGACTAACCCAGCTCCCTCCTCCCCCACAATCCATGAAACATCAGACCCAGACAACTGGGGCACAACTAAAAGGGATGAACTTAGGCAAAGCCTGGTGTCAGTCACAGTTGGAGGACTCCACTCTAGGATAAGCCTGGCTGGGGCACTCCCCATCCATACCTTGGGAAGAGAAAATCTTGCACCTCCCCACAGGAGGGTATCCCCTTGACCATACTAGAGTGGAAGGAGAGGACTGAAGCCCTACCTACCCTCACTGCCCCCTCTGCCTTCCCTGGGCTAGATGATGGAGAGATTGTCAATGAGAAAACACAGGAGAAAACACAGGAGAAAACAGGGTGACAGCTGAGAGAAACAACTACAGAACCTGCCACAAGAGGGTAGGTTTTTGTTGTCATTGTTTGTTTGTTAATTTTTAAATATTTTTCCTTTATGCATGAATGTATATGTAAGAGTTCAATCTCCAACTCCTCACCACCTCTTTTTTTTTTTCTTTCTTCTTCTTTTTTCTTTCTTTCTTCTTTTTTTTTGTTTTCTATTTATGTGTGTAGGTGAAGGAGTGAACGTTCATCTTTCAGTTTTTTTTGCTTGTTTTTGCTTTTTTGTTCTTCTCTTCTTTTTAGTTTAATGTATGTGTGAATACATGTGTGATGGTTCAATATGAATTCCTTTTTGAAGGGTTGGACGTGTGTGTGTGTTTGGATTTTCTGTTTTTGTTGTTGTTGCTATTTGTTTTGTTTTTCTTTGTTGTTATTCTAGTTTGTTTTGGTGTGTGTCTCTCTCTGTGAATGTGTGTGTGTTTAATTGTTTTTTGCTTTGGTTTTTGCTTTTGCTATTCTTTTTTAATTTAGAAAAAAATTTTGTCTATCTTATTTCATTCTACTTTTCTCTGTTCTCCTCATTGCTGTTACTGTAGCTTGGACTCAGGGAGTACACACATGTATCCATTGCATCATCATATAGAGTGGTGGGGTGAGGAGAGGGTCTCAGGGAACCCATACCACAATCAGTGAATATTAATTGTGATTTGCAAGAAGTTTCTGAATCCTAGGTCTTCTTCCT
This sequence comes from Carlito syrichta, assembly GCF_000164805.1. NCBI lineage: Eukaryota > Metazoa > Chordata > Mammalia > Primates > Tarsiidae > Carlito > Carlito syrichta. Next base: position 92,885 of record NW_007233339.1, on the reverse strand, counting down.
CCACCTTATTTGACTTTCAAAACTACAAGAGACAGCAAAGTTTCCCATCCACAGACCTGTTTCAAAATAGAACACATTCAGAGCCTCGATCAGGAATGAATAGAGGACCGAGCAAATATCAGAAGTGAAAGCCTCTCCCACTGATATTGAATAATAGAACTAAAGAGAAAAGAAAGATTTTAGTCACAAATGAGGAATAATCAATGGAAGAACACAGGTAATTCCCAGTGTAACAAAGAGAAAATGCCTGAAAAATCAGATCTTAGTGCCCAAACAATGGAATTCACCAATGACTGGCCCAGAATACAACAAGGACTAGAGAATGGATGGAAAGAGTGAATAAGACTCAAAAAAGACAAGATGCAACACTGAAAGAATGTGTAACAGAGATTTTGGCCATAAAAAATTTCATCCACAAAATAAATAGCAAGTTGACAAGCATGGAAAGAAGAATTAATCAAGCAGAAGAAAGAATCTAAGAACTTGATGACCAAAACATGGAATTAACCTGATCTGTAAAAATTATAGAAAGAAAACTCAGAAAGAGCAAAGCCCCCAAGAGATGTGCAATTATATCAAGAGGCCAAATCTATGCCTGATTCCTATCCCAGAAGAAGAAAGAGAAATGGAGAACACCTTGGAGCAAGTATTCCAGGAGGTTATTCAAGAAAACTTTCCTCATCTCACCAGAGCTGTGACCAGTCAAGCACAAAACATACAGAGAACCCCCGCAAGACATCAAATGAAGAGACCAACTCCTAGATACACAACAATTTGCCTATACAAAGTAAGCACACACACACAAAAATTCTAATGGCAGCAAGAGAGAAAGGTTAGACTACCAGCCAGGAAAAACCAATCAGTAGAGCAGCAGACCTATTGACAGAAACACTGTATGCTGGAAAGGACTGGAGCCCAACATTCAAAGTTCTCAAAGATAAACAATGTCAACCAAAAATTTCCTGCCCAGACAATCTCAGCTTCATCAGTGATGGAGAATTAAAATTCTTCCCAGACATCCAATTCCTAAGAGAATATGCAGCTCCCCGACCAGCTCTACAGGAGATGCTTAAAAGTGAGATGCTTAAAAGTTATTAAGCCCAGAAGAAAGAAAAAAAAAATGACCACGCACTTTCCAAGAAAACTGCAGAACACAGAATCAGCAGAGAATACATCATGACTGCTAACTTGAAAACATACACATACATCAACCCAAAAGCTAAAAGAAAACAAAAAACTTTATAAGAACCTCATGACAGGGATAAATAATCACATTTCAATAATCAACCTGAATATGAGTGGACTAAATGCACCACTAAAAAGACATAGAATGGCCAAATAGATAAAAAACCATGACCCGATAATTTACTGAATCCAGGAAATTCATCTCATCATAAGAGATGCACACAAACTCAAAATAGGAGGATGGGAAATGATTTTCCATGTGAATGGATCATAACAGAAGGCAGGAGTTGTGATTTTAATATCAGACAAAACAAACTTTAATATATCAAAATTTAAAAATATGTGGAACGACAGTACATAATGATAAAAGTATCATTCCATCAATGAGAAATATCCATCTTAAACATATATGCCCCCAACACAGGAGCACCAGCCTTTATAAAACAATTTCTAAGTAAATTAAAGAAAGATATTGACTCTAACTATATTATAGATGGGAACTTCAATACCCCACTAACAACCCTAGATAGATCATAGAAGCAAAATATTAACAAACAGATTTGGAACTTCAACTAGATACTTGACCAAATGGATTTAATAGATACCTGCAGAACACTTCACCCAACACCACAGAATATACAGTCTGCTCATCACCACATGGAAAGTACTTCAAGATAGAGCACATCCTTATTCATAAAACAAACATAAACAAATCTTATAAGATCAAACTATTGCCATGCATGTTCTCAGACCACAGTGGATTAAAAATAAATATCAGCACCAACAAAATTACCCTAAAAGACATAAATACAAGGACACTAAACAGCATGATTCTGAATGACTACTGGGTCAACACAGAAATCAAAACAGAAATTTAGACGTTCTTAGAAAAAAATGAAAATGAGGAAGCATCTTACCAAAACCTCTAGAATGCCATGAAATCACTTCTAAGAGGGGAATTTATATCTCTATGACCACACATCAAGATAATGGAAAGCTCACAAATTAACAGCCTAACAAATCCCCTAAGGGAGCAGAAAAGGCCACCAAACCCTAACTTTAGCAGAAGAATCCAGATCACCAAAGAAAAGTTCAAATACAGGACAGCAGGCAAAAATAATCATAGGAAAAAAATCAACAAAATAAAAAGCTTTTTCTTTGAAAGAATTAACAAGATTGATTGACCCCTAGCCAAAATAACCAAGAAAAAAATCCAAATAAACACAATCAGAAATGTAGTACATCAAATCACAACTGATCCTGAAGAAATACAATAGATAATCAGAGATCACTATGCACTCCTTGTATGGAAACAACTTTTATAACCTAAATAAAATGGAGGACTTTATGACATCACTCAATCTCCCAAGGTTGAAACAAGAAGAAATTGAGTCATTAAATAGACCAATAACAACCCAGGAAATTGACTCTGTCATAAGAAAACTACCTTACACACACACACACACACACACACACACACACAGAGAGAGAGAGAGAAAAGCCCTGGACTAGATGGCTTTCCAGCTACAAAACATACAAGGAGGAGCTGATACTAACCCTATTGAAAGTATTCCAGGCGATTGAGAAAGATGGAATTCTCTCCAGATCATTTTACAAAGCTAACATCTCACTGATACCCAAACCAGGTAAAGATCCAACAAAAAAGGGAACTACAAGTCCATATCCCTAATGAACATAGTTGCAAAAATTCTCAACAGGACTCTAGCAAATCAGATCCAACAACACATCTCAAAAATCACCCACCATGACCAATTAGGCTTTATCCCCAGGATGCAGGGCTGGTTCAATATCTGCAAGACCATAAATGTAATTAAATACATCTACAGATGTAAAAACAAGAACCACATGATTATATCATTAGATACAGAAAAAGCTTTTTATAAAATTCAGCATCCCTTCTTGATAAAACCCCTTGAACACCTAGGCATATAAGGAACATACCTCAAAATAGTAAGCGCCATCTACAATAAATCCACAGCCAGCAATATTGCTAAATGGACAGAAACTGGAAACATTTCCCCTGAAAACAAAAACAAGACAAGGCTGTCCACTCTCTCCCCTCTTGTTCAACATTGTGTTGGGAGTCCTAGCTAGAGCAATTAGACAAAAGGAGAAAATCAGGGTTATCCAGATAGGAAAAGAGGAAGTTAAGTTATTCCTCTTTGCTGATAATATAATCCTACACATCAAAAAGTCAAGAGAATCTGTCAAAAATCTGCTTTCATGGATAAAGGACTTTGGCACAAAGGTAAAAAATAAATGTGCAAAAGACAGCTGCATTCTTATATACCAACAACAAGCAGGCAGAGAACCAAATAAAAAGCACAATCTCATGCACAGTAGCCACAAAAACAATGAAATACCTTGGCATCTTCCCAACCAAAGATGTGAAAGACCTTTACAATGAAAACTACAAAACATTGCTCAAAGAAATCCAAGAAGACACAAACAAATGGAAATATATTCCATGCTCATGGATAGGAAGAATGAACACTGTTAAAATGTCCATACTGCCAAAGGCAATCTACAGATTCAATGCAATACCCATTAAATTACCAATATCATTCTTCTGAGACCTGGAAATGCCAATACAGAAATTTATATGGATACATAAATGACCACAAATAGCCAAAACAATCCTTAGAAAAAGATACAAAATGGGAAATATTACACATCCAGACTTTAAACTTTACTTTAATGCTACAATAATCAAAACAGCCTGGTATTAGTACAAGAACAAACATATGGACCAATGGAACAGGATAGGAATTCCAGATATGAAACCTCAATTTCTCAAGCAACTCATCTTTGACAAAGTTTCCACCACCAACCACTGGGGAGAGGAGAACCTATTCAGTAAGTGGGGCTGGGAAAACTGGCTGACCACATACAGAATATTGCAACAGGATCCCTGCCTATCACCATGCACAGAAATCAACTCTAAATGGATCAGACCTAAATGTAAAACTTCAAACTATAAGAATCTTAGAAAACACAGGAGATACCCTTAGAGAAATAAGAGTAGACAGCCAATTCCTGATCAAAACCCCAGATGTCCATGCCATAAGAGATAAGATAGACAAGTGGGGCCTCATCAAACTGAAGAGTTTCTGCAAAGGAAAATGAACCATCAAAAGAGTGGGGAGGCAGCCCACAGAATAAGAAAAAATATTTGACAACTGTGCATCTGGCAAAGACCTAACATCCAGGATCTTCAAGGAACTCAAACATCCTGAAAGGAAAAACAAACAAACAGCTCAATTCACACTGTACCCCAGCACTCCCCCCCCCAAAAAAGTGGGCAAAAGATATGAATAGACACTTCTCAAAGAAGATATACAGGCGTCAACAGACACATGAAAAAGTGCTCAGCCTCATTAATCATCAGAGAAATGTAAATCAAAACCACATTGAGATATCACTTAATCCCAGTAAGTATGGTCATCATTAATAAAACAAACAACAAGAGATGCTGGCACGGATGCAGATAAAAAAGAATGCTTCTGCACTGCTGGTGGAAATGCAAACTAGTGCAACCTCTTTGGAAAACAGTGTGGCAATTTCTAAAAGAACTAGACATTGACCTTCCATATGACCCAGCAATCCCTCTACCAGAGGAACTCAAATCTTTCTGCAAAAATGATACCTGCACACACATGTTTATTACAGCACTATTCACAATAGCAAGAACATGGAACCAAGCATACTATTCATTGAAACTGGACTGTTCAAAAAAAATGTGGTACATATCCACAATGAAGTATTATTATCCTCGTTTCTCAGATAGGGAAATTGAGACTCAGAGAAGTGAAGTCACTTACCTGGTATCTCTGTCCAGATGGAATCAAGAAATCAGAGAGCACTTTAAGTATTTGCAACAGAGAATTTGATACAGGGAAATGGTGACACGGGTGAGGAGGGAACCGAGCCATCAGGGGATGGTAGGACACTCAGAGATTAGCAACAACAGAAAGGTATTACTACCCCTAGGCTGGAGCGGGGAAGGGAGGAGGGGAAGATTCCTAGAGTCCTGGCCAGTGTCACCAGCTAGATGCTGGAAACTTGGAGGAGTCATCCAAGCTTCCAGAGGCAGAGCAAGAAGGAGAGGAATGCCCTGGTTTCTCTCCTCCTTTTGCCTTCTCACCAAATGCCATGGGCTCCTGTTGGCTGAACCCAGTAGGAAGCCAGTTGACAAAGAGTCTGGAAAATGCAGCCTGCAGGCGTGAGGCCTCCTATGACAAGAACAGAACTGAGGACAGGCAAATAAGCCCAAGACCAGGACAACTGGTAAGTAGCTTAGCCAGAACTTGAACCCAGATCTGATCCAGAGCCCAATAAACCACACCTCCTGTCATGGAAGCATATAGCAGCCTACTCTGCGTTTCCTCAGGGTGGCACCCTTCATTTCACATGGAAACAGGGGAGTATCAGATGACCTTCCCAGACTCTGGACAATGTTTCCTATTCTGGGCGGACACAAGGGGATCACCCTTAGGTATGAGTTCCAACCCTGGCTCAGACAATGACGCCCTGTGTGACTTTAAGCAAATGAAATCACTTCTCTGAGCCTCAGTTTCCTCCACTGAAAAAGGGATGATAGAAATAAACACCTCACAATGGATAACAAAAAAGTCGTACATATACACATATGTACACATTACACAGCCATAAAGAAGGACAAACATATGGACTTTGCAGCAACTTGGATGGATTTAGAGTCTATCATACTCAGTGATCTATCACAAAACAAAGAACTGAGTACCACATGTTCTCACTCATAAGTGGGCCCTGAACATTTATCATAATACTACCAGAAATGGATTGACAGTAGTGGGATACTGCCGGACTGGGGTGGGGAGGCACAGCATCAATAAGGGTATCTGATCTCAAACCAGGCAAAGTGAGGACCAAAGGGAGGCCCAAACTTTACCTGTATGATGACCACTTGTATGCCTAACCCTGAATTGTACCCCACATCTTTAAAGTAACTAATAAAAATGATGTTAGGTAATCTTTTCAATAATTAATCTATTGAAAAAAATATAAATCATTTTACAAGTGAAAAACTGAGGCTAACAAAAGTAAATAACTTGCCAAGCGTCACCAATTATTACAGTAGAGACTGGAATTTAAACCCAGAACTGTTTGACTTCAAATGACTTACTCTTAATCACACTGTTATAGTGACTCGCAAATTATTAAGACCATATAGGTAACGGAGAAAAAAAAAAACATAGTAGATACTTTACAGATAGACAATCTCTTCTCTTTCTTTCTTGCCTTCTTTCTTTTTTATTTAGAAGTGGTTGCTTATTCTGAATGGGGGGATGACTAGTAACAGGGGTAGGAAGCTTCTGAGGAAACTCATTTTAGAAACTTGAAAACTGTCCACTTTGGAGAGGAGCTCCCTCATGAGATGATTATAGTCCCCTAATTGGAGATATACAAGCATAAGCAGCTATGTAGCTATTTTTGTGAAGATGATGGTAGAAGACACTTGGTCGTTGAATAAGACTTTCCCTAGAGGCCTGTAGTTCTCTCTAAACCACCACATTCCATGAGATATTTTATGTTGCTTTGGCAACAATTAACCCCAGGTTACCAGGTATGTTTCCGGATTGCAGGTGACAACCAATGAGCCACTCTTCCTTCTCAGCAACACTGTAAGCGTTCTTTAATAAGATAATGGAGAGTGGGTATCGATTATTAAATAAACTTGTATGTTTAAGACAAATTAATGATTCAGCACATCTAGAGCAACACAGCAGCCTCTTGGCTAAGAATGATTGTGTGTTTTAATGATCAATTGCTGTTTATTTGACACATGGCTGTCTGGGTAAATTTAAATGATGTGTATTTAGGAACCTTAATATAAACCACTACCTTGGAAACATAATCATTTATCAGGGACTAAGTTGTTGTTAATAACCTTCTCCAGGGAAATTGCAAGCAAATGGTTATGTATTTGGTGATATTGGACCTTTAGTCAGACATGCTGGGAAACTTAATCTTCCATTTCGGAAGAATAATAGGACGTTATGTGGTAGAACAGTGACAGGGTCTGCAAAATAGACTGCATTACTTTCTCAGAGCATTGGGACAGAGGTGGGGTTAGGGTGCAAATGAATTTTGATTGAAAGTGAGCTCCATTTTGCACTAAAACAAGCCTTGTAAAGATTAGGTGAGAGCTTTCTCAGGGAAAGAATCATAGATCATAACAGCTGTAGTTCAACGTGAAAATCATCTAGTCTAATCTCATAGTCGAACACCTTTATTGTTACTGATGAGGAGACTGGGGCACAGGGAGCTATGGTAGGGTGTGTGAATCCTGTTCAAAGTCTCAGAGAGGAGGGCACAGGAAGAAGCCAAGGTGGAGTAATGTTAAGACCATCCTTCACAGAATTTCAGTCCAGCAGCAGCAGTGGTATAAATGTAGAACAGTGAGGTAGCAGCACTGTGTTCAAGTAAGTGGCTTTCTGGGTGATACAGTCAAGAACTGCAGAGAGTCCCTGGGGGATGGGCTAAACAAGGGGTACCTGTGGAGGGTGTAAGGATCTGAGGTGCTTTGGCATGAGAATGAACTAAATTGTCCACAAGGAAAACCCAGGGCATTACTGAGTTAGGAGATACTGGTGCACACTTGGTATTAGGGACAAGTATAGCATAGTTAGGAAAGAGTGTTCATAGCCGTGGGTAGGCATGGAGAAGGGGGAAAGTAAGAAAGGACAATTAGGAGCACTGGCATGCGACATGGCAGTGTCTGAGTGAAAGAATAGAAAAGTTCTGCAATCTGAGTACCTATAAAAGTTTAAGATTCTGGAATTTTACAAATTTTGCAGCTGTATCTGCCTAGACAAAGCAGGAGCCAATAATTATAAATCTTTCCGGTGAAGGACTTTCATAATTTTATCCTCAATCAGGGTATTGGGTGGGGGTAACTGAAATGTCACCTCCTCTGTGAAACCTTTTCCAAAATGTCTTGTGCTTAATTAGTTTGCTTACTGTTAGAATAACTACTTACACATTGTCTCCAGGTTTCTCCCATGTATCTGCCTCCCCTGATACACTTTGTTATTTAGATTGATCCCATGTCTGAATAATCTTGGTAACTCAGATGTCTAGCAAATTTTCAGGAAATAATAAATGCTCAAAGTATATTAAGGGAATAAATAAACAAAAAATAATGAGTATTATGTATACACTACTTTCTAGTTTTCTAAAGGCCTGCATATCAATTATCTTTTTTAATTCTCACAATTATCTTGGAAAACAGCTCTAATTATTATTCACATTTTAGAGATGATGAAGCTTGTTCATAGAGGTTAATTGTCCAATGTTACACAACTAGGAAGTGATAGAAATAAGAAGTCTTATAACTAACTCCAAAGTTCTAAGTTTTGTTTTGTTTTTTTTCTAGTGTATCATGCACTGGTGGAGAAAGGGGGGGCAGACTATCAAGGATAATTGCCTTAAACTCATTTTGCTCCTGCAGACCCAGCTGTCATACTAGAATGCAACTAATAAACTAATGCATAATGATGCCCGCGTCTATTCAGCTGCCTAAGCTAAAACAATCAGTCATGTTTAAAACTATATCCCATAGGGAATACAGCCTTGGGGTAAGTGAGACAACTGAGTCAAAAAACAAAGGGCCTTGGGAACCACATCACTCAGTTTTGAGTGATGAAACCTGGTAAATTTTATTGAGAGCATGGTATTGGACCAGAACGCCGTAAGATCAGTAGAAACCTGGAATGCTAAGAAGCAAAGAAAGATTTTCCATATCAGATGAAATGATGGAACTGTAAAACCTGGAATGCTAAGAAGCGAAGAAAGGTTTTCCAGATCAGATGAAATGATGGGACTTTAAAGCAAAACAGTGAAAATTTGTAAAAATGTCTGAGGATTTGCCAAGGGTTTAGGGGTTGAAAAAGGAGGCGAATTGTGGATAACACAGAGAGATGGGTAGCTGAGATTGGTAACATGATCATAAAAAAAACTACACACACCATAATCATAGAGTTGGGATACCACTGTCAGCACAAGAGCTGTGCCTGAGCTTTAAGCTGGGGAATAACCAGGGCAGATATGCACTGCATGGTAGAAAGGTTATTTTGCTGACTTTGTGGAGAGTGGACAAGCCCTGACACAACAGCTCTTGGGGAGGTTGCCACATAGTCTAGATCAAGTAATGTGTAGCTTTGGATTGAGGAGCTCTGGGTGGGGCCTGATATTTTGCATTTCTATTTTTTTTAGATTGAAAAATATAGTTTATTCAAAAAATAAATGAGAGAGAGAGAATGAGAAAGAGGAGATTCGCCTCTCCAAGGTGGGCAAGGGAGCCAAAGCCAGGAAACAGTGAAAGCCAAGGCTTAAAGAGCACATGGCCACACCAGAGTCTAGTAAGGCAATGGCCACAATGGCCTGGCAATGGCAACTGGTTGCTCATGGTTGAGTCCTTTTAACCCTTCCCTTTGATGGGGGAAGGTCATTAAGGTGATTGGCTGGTAGTCTGCTCCACATCATCACCAAGGGGCAGGTAAGTGCAGGTACTGACATCAGGTGATGGAATATTTTGCATGTCTAACAAGCACTCAAGTTGTGAGTAGCAAGGGACTAGGAGACAGAAAAGAAGAACCACACTGAGGCCACAATTGTAAGAATAAAGAGAAGGGGATGTTTCTCGGAGTCCAGGAAAACCAAACTCTACCTCTCTTTCATTGTCTAGCTAAGTTCTGTCAAGTATTCTCTGATATCTGCAATCCATAGATCTCCTGGTACTTCTAAGGGGCTTACTGTGCTGTGAGCTATTCAGGTATTTGCAGAGATTTTAAAAATAAAAATGTATCAAATGTGTGTGTATTTCCCAGCTCCTGAATGACATTCAAATTCCCTAAGGGTCACAGATAATATAATAATCTTCTTGCTGTACTCTAGTGGGCACATAACAGTTAGTATTAACAAATACTTAGTATGTTCCTGAAACACATGAGAATATTGGCTTTTGTTGTTAGAGATAAATAGTATTTTTGGTGTTGGGAAAGCTCACAAGTTAAAGTTGATCTCTGGACAAATATTTTATACTCTAGAATCTTTGGTAGTATGAATAATTATTAAATTTATCTTATTTAATAAAGTATTCATTAATAAATGTCCTTCCCCATAATCTCACTTTAAAAAGGTAAGCCTAAATGAAGTTTTTTAAATAAAGAGGATATTCGTACTTATGTACTTTTACAGTAAAACCCTAAGCCCCCATTTGGGCCTCAGAATGAAAATCTAGGATTCAAGAATTCAGTGAGGACATAGTGAGTTGCGGACCTTTGAAAGTGTTAAAGTCTGATGGTGAGAATGGTAATAGCTGACACCTTTCTTTCTCAAGAGAATGGAAACAAATTGGTTCTAAATTCAATTGACTTAACTCTGATTCTTTGAAATTGCTTTAGATATCTGAGCCAGTAGACCCTGGGCGTGAACTTGGCTTAAACTCTAGCAATAAGATGTCTTTTTAGTTCCGTTAAATCTAGAAATGAAAAGGCTGCATGGTCTAAGCAAAAGGTCATGGCTTTTAGATATAGACAGATGTGGGTTAAAGCCCTCCAGGCCCTATCAAACAGCAGAATTATTGAGTAATTGTGGGCAAGTTATGTAACTGTGCTGGGCCTCACTGTCTTCATCTAGAAAAATAGTGAAAATCATCTATAAAAACGTGAGGCTTAGATGGGATCTTGAGTTGTCACTGCTCAGATGTTCTTTCTCTTTTTCTCTCAGTCCTTTTACATTATGAGTCCCCTTAAGACTGAGGACTAGAATATGGGGCAACTGAAAGCTCTGGGTGATAATAATTATAAGAAATAGATTCTTATCTTGTAATAAATTGAATCATAGCTTCGGTTTTACATTTTTCAAATATATAAAATGGCTTACGTTGTTGGAAAATGTAGATAAGATAAAGTGTTTTAACACTGCTTTACTCTCAATGTTAGGGCAGGTACCGTGTTGTATTGTATAGTCTGCCACCTTTTGGTTGGCTGGAAAACAAAAAACAAAAAAAACAAAAAAAGAACTCTTTCTGGATAATAAGATTGATAGAAAAATAAATATATGCCAGTCATTCTCAATGGGATCAACTACCATGGGCATTTTCTGAAGGCAAATCTTTCTCTTAATTCAGCCTTGAGTAATTTTTTCTTTTGAAATATGGACCTTTAAAAAAATATTTTAATAGTATATTCATCATTGGTTAGGTGTGTGGTCTAATTTAATTTAGATATCTTTTTTGGGCCTGAACTAACCAAACGCAAAATCCCTTGTTTTCAATATGACACATGACTATTTTAGTGAATGAAATGCTTATTTGTGCAATAAAGAGATTGATTATCAGAAATATTCTCGATAAATAACAAAATAAGTGCAAAAAATATAATCATTGTAACCAAAGATACAAATGAATGTAAAGACTTTGAGATATAATTCAGTCTATCCACTCACCCTGTGTGCTGATGATAGTGATAAGACCAATGTTAATAATGACCCTTATTTCACCTTATAACTTAGAATTTATATTATTATTCTTTAGTTGTTTAGTTAGCGTAATGATACTTAAAATTGTTCTGTTATTCATAGATTGAAGTCCAATGCTATCTTCTATACGTATGATCTTCATTTTTATATTTATTCAAAGCATATGTATTGAATATACAATATGTGCCAGGTACTCTCCTAAACTCAAGAATTATCACAATTGCCAAATCAGAAATATATCTAGGGAATTCTCTTCTAGTGGAAGATGCCAGAAAATAAACAAATGAATGCAGAGGCATTATGAAGTGTCAAAAAGAAAAATAAAGCAAAGAAAGGGGAAGAGTTTGACTGCTGAAGGGGACGGACATAGGTTTGGTGGTCAAGGAAGATTTATTTGATAGGTGATTTTTTTTATTAAAGATATAAAGAAAACAAGAGAGCAAGCTAGAGGGCTATCTTGAAAAAAGCTTTCCTGACAGAGACAAGAATAAAGGCAAAGAGCTCAAGTGGCAGCATGACTGACTTGTTGAAAGAGATCAAGGAAACAGGTATGGTTGGGGCAGAGAAGGCAAGTGAGGGTGGAAGGAGACGAAGTCAGAGAGACAGAAGGGAGGCAGAGAATATGAGCCTCGTAGGCTGCTGTAATTGTGAGTGATGTGGAAAGCTCCTGTAGAGTTTTAATGCATCACGTGATCCCAATCTGTATTTTATAGTGTCACTCTGGTAGCTTGGAGAACATACTCTATTGGGCAGGAAAGGATGACTATTTAATTTGTTATCTAAACCAGGATCCTTTTTAGAAGTTAAAATTGACACTGTTTATAATGATACAGGATAAATATAACAGACACTGTTCTGGCCAAACCTGGATGTGTGCTTATCCCAAAGAGGGAAGACCAGGTGGAGCTACTATGATGGTGCCCTGGGGAGATGACTTTGAGACTGCATGCTCCCTGACTCTGCCAGATGTTCTCCATCTGATCCCCTGGAAATACTCTCCACTTTCCACTTGCCTTCACCTTGTTCTCTGCTCCAGGAAACTGGCCTATAAGGAAATCTCTGATGGACTCCTGAGTCCCATGGCTTCAAGGTGAGTTTAGCCAAAGGGAACCCAGCTAGAAATGGAAGTAGTGAATATCTGTTCCTTTGACTCTTTTTCTAAAGGTTGCCTCAGACTAGCTGTGTTCCTCCAGAGAGAAGGTCACTACAACTTTCTAGGCAGTCTGCTTGCATGTCTCTTTCCCTTTCAGGTTCTGGTAAGCTTTTTCTCCCCTGGTCCCTTTAAGTCTAGAGTTGGCATCAGTTGCCACCACCTGGAGTTCTTGTAGGATCCCTTGGGGTTCCCTATCACCCTACCTACACCTTTAGAGTTAGTCTTTGTGTAAATAAACTCTTCCTGAATTATCCTAGCTTGGCTATGCCATCTGTTTCCTTATGGGAGAATGCCTGGTACACTGTCCATCCCTGAAGACAGTTCGAGGAATGAATTGCAGCAAGATGTGCCTAGCAAATAGCATCTTAGTGACATCATGCCTTGGAATGGCCTCCATAAATCATAACGTGCATTAATTTCTTATGGGGAAAAAAAAAGCAAAGAGGATACTTTTCTTCCTTGACTCTCTTTTAACTCAGGAATTCATTAAGCAATCCTTGAAAGGTGTTCAAGACAAATCTTAAAATACTATGTTTTTCAACTGCAGCCTGAAAGGACTGTTTTATATTTCAAAATAGGTTATCGTATGCCTTTATAATGAGGAGAGTTTCTCAGTAAAGTCAGCTCCAGATTGTGCCTTTGCCTTTCAAGGAAGTTTCCTTATTTGCACACCACTGAAAGGGTTTCACCTCAAGAAGATGGCAAAGAAGAGGCTCCACTGGGTGATACTGAAGCACAGCTTTGTGATGTTGAAAAAAGGGGATCAGAATAAGAATGATTTAAATCAGAAATAGTTACATATTCAGGGTGAACAAGAAACTGAGTTTGGTGCCAGATGAAATACAAAATAGCTTTGTGGGAAGGCTCTGGATAATAGGGGTGTTGTGTATCAGTGACCTTGGGGAGCCAAGTAATCAGAAACTTAGTCTTTCTTCTCACATTGTCCTGGGGGAGGGAGGGGCAAAAGAGGGTTAGAAGGCTATTACATTCTTAAGGAACCTTATACTAGCAGAAGACCTGGTTAGGAAGCCATCTCTTGAGTCTCCATATTCCAAGCACTTAGCGTAGAGTCTTAGCAATGTTTTAGGAATTCATAAGTCTTTATCAGCTGATAAACAATGGATAAACAATGAATGCAGCAAACATTGACAAATAAATTCTCAAGATACAGCCAAGTCCTCAAAAGCAAATTCAACAAAATCTAAAATTGACAGGTTTGACCTTATCAATGTAAAAAGTTTTTGCATGGCAAAAGAAACCATCAAGAGAGTAAAGAGACAACCCACAGAATGGGAAAAAAATATATATTTGCAAGCTATACATTCAACAAAGGCCTAAAATCCAGGATCTACAGGAACTCAAACAAATTGACAGGATTAAAAAAAAAAAAAGAAAAACTACATCCCTGTTAAAATGTGGGCAAAGCACATGAAGCAGACATTTCTCAAAGGAAGGCATTCAAGCAGCCAAAAAACACATGAAAAACTTCTCAGACTCACAAATCATCAGAGAAATGCAAACCAAAACTACAATGAGATACTACCTGACACTGTTCAGGATACCTATCATTAAAAAGTAAAAACAAAATAAAAAAAACAAAACAAAAAAAAACAGGCGCTAGAGAGGCTGCAGAGAAAAAGGAATGCTTCTCCATTGCTGATGAGAATGTAAGCTAGTTCAACCTTTGTGGAAAGCGGTATGATATTTTCTCAAGGACTAAAAATTGACCTATCATACTATCTAGCAATCCCACTTCTGGGAATATACCCAGAAGAAAATAAATCACTGATACATGCACACTTATGTTCATTGCAGCACTATTCACAATAGCAAAAATGTGGAACCAACCCAGATGCCCATCAAACATGGACTGGATGAAGAAAATGTAGTACTTATACAAGATGGAATATTATGCAGCTATAATGAGCAAAATCACATCCTCTGCAGCAACATGGATGCAGCTGGAGACTATCACTCTAAGAAACAAAAAAACTGAATACTGACATGTTCTTACTCATATGTGGTTTCTGATCACTAGACACATAAATACAAAGATGGAAACAACAGATACTGGACACTGCTAAAGAAGGGAGGGAAGGAGGATTGATAAGGGGCACACAGTCACACACTGGGTAACAGGTCCACTACCAGGGAAAGAAAGGGATTGCTAGAAGCCCAAACCTCAGCTGCAAACAATTTACTTATGAAGTAGCTCCTCATGTAGACCCCTACAACTAAAATAAAATAAAATAAAATAAAATAAAAAGAATGGAAAATTGAACATTTATTTTTGGTGTCATAAATTTGAAATGTCTATTAAAATTTAAATGTAGAAAAAATTGCAGGATACAATAAAGTACCATACCATACTTGAGGTTTATTACTTCCAAATTAAATTAAATTGGTCAAAGGTATTAGTCAGGAGAACAAATAGATTGCCTGCCATTATGCAACCTCTAAACAAATGATTGCTTGTCAATATTTTTCATATTCAATTTGTTTCTTTGAACTAATGATTCTAGTAATGAGTCATACTATTATGATATTCTCACTATGATAATATCATTTGTTTCCAACTTAAACTGCTGAATGCATGCTTTTTTGATTTATGAGAATAAAAATAATTTTATTACCAGGTTTTAGGAGAGAAATTAACAATATTCTAAAAGACAAATAATTATACCCTGTAGAGCAGACAGACCAGAACTACTGATAAATAGCCCATGAAAATGTGTCTGAAGTTCTTTAGGGCCAAGTATTGTCCAGCCTTGATATTGACAAAAAGAGTTTGCAGACAGAGGGATGGCAGGCCTTGTATTCTTAGTCTCCCTATGAATTCTGTCAGTAGCTCTGAACTTCAGTTTATGGAGAACCTCAAATTCACTTTTAGTCATTATAAACTTGTCCCTTAGAATGACGTAAGTAATTTAATTTTTCTCAGAGGCCTTAGCATTTATGCTCATTGTTACCCTCCATAAATTTCAAGCCTCAGAAAACAGAGTTATAGTGATGGAATGAGTGCAATAATCTCTGTTCCTTAAGTCATAGCCCTTTGGCAGTTTCTACTTTAATATATGACAAAGCCTGGAACATTCTTATTATGCTTCTTTCTCTATGAAGTAAGAGTAAGTACATTGTGCATTACATGCATCATCCAATAATACTCTTTTTGATAATGGATTAATTAGAATTTATTTTGGCTTTAAATTTTTAAGTCACACAATTTTGAATGGAGGGCAACTACATAGCTATCTTTTTCCCACAAATAATATTTCCCAAAATCAAAACCTAGTAAGTGGAAGATGCTTAGCCAGAACATGTCTCTCAAATTATTACCCTCATCTTTTTCCAAAACCACACCCTGGTACATTTGATCTCTT
This sequence comes from Carlito syrichta, assembly GCF_000164805.1. NCBI lineage: Eukaryota > Metazoa > Chordata > Mammalia > Primates > Tarsiidae > Carlito > Carlito syrichta. Next base: position 76,622 of record NW_007233339.1, on the reverse strand, counting down.
CTTGGTTCCCAACAGTTTTACATTATACTTTTGTATTGTACTACCCAGTAGATATATCGGTATATGCAAACTATCTAGGTAGTTAAGACCCCAAATATATTTTTCTAGCTACCATTTAGCTATTTCCAGTGAAAGAGTTTCTTTGCTCCAATTATCTGAGTAATTTAAGTGCATAGAATCAATCTGAGTTTATATCCAGTGCTAATGCTCAAACCATTTTCTTCCTCTTTTCTGAGTAATAAAAATTTTAAAAGAACGGAAAAAGCATTAAATGAATATACTTTTGCGGTCGTTTCAAGGTCTGTAATGAGAACAGGAAATACATAATTGAACACAGAGTAGTACAAGGTAAGTCATCAGTGTAATAAATTGAAACACAGTTGTGCAAAGTAATAAACTGGAGCACTTTTGCATGAGGTCAGGTGTGTTGCTTTGAAGTTGAACTGAAATTTGCCTTCCCTAGGACGGAACTGTCTTATGATTCTGCATGCTCATTGATCTATAGTCGTTTAATGAGGCAAAGGGTGACCAACGGGTAATATCAGGAAATTTGCTCTGTTACCCACAGGGCTAGAGATCAACTCAAGCCTTGAACATGCAAAATTAGATTTCTTTATTCTTGAGTTGATTATCAGACTAAGCTCGAGTTGTACTGCAATATCTTACAGGTGCCTTAATGTTGCCGCTTGGCTTTTATTGCCTAAAAATAGAAACAGTAACACCAACCAGAAGATTTTCTCTAATCCCTTAGTGAGCAGCTGGTCAGAGTTCTAGCCTCAGCTTTACGAAGATGTATTACATGTCGAAACAAACTTATCTTAGCGGGCCCAAGTTCAAAATGTCTCCTCCAAATCCTCATTCTCTCCCTATCCTACCATATCTCATAAGGCTGTATGAAGCATGAATAGGGTGATACAAGAAATATTTTCTGGGGACTTCTGCAAGGGACAAAAAACCCATTTTCCAGAAATTATAATGTAGTCAAGGTGTGAAAAAAATATCTGGCAGGTGTCTGAAAACAAGCAAAATCCAATTAGCTAGAGAGAATTCTTCCTGGAGATGTTTGGTGAACTTGCCTTCCAGCTGGGTTAGAATTACGACTAACATTTCATTCCTTAATGGCTCTCAGAGAGATCTCAAAATGCTTTATAAACATTAATGAAGGCTTAGAACCTGTCTTTGAAGAAGCTTAAATGAGGAGGATCTGACATTCCAGATATGGAAAGGGCACCTGTTAGGAACGATCTAGTAATGATGCCTTTGTTTGAGCTCTGTTCAGTTCTGGACATAAAGTTGGCATCTGGTGTCTTAATTCATGGCGCACTTTTTCATGTCAGCAAATCTTCCCAGATAGGAGCATAATCCTCAATGGCTTTGAGGTTTTGCCTCTACTGTTATTTGAATTATTCAACAGAATTCTTTGGAACCCCTACTATACATTAAGCCTGTATTAAGCATGTTTAGGCCTTGAAATGGGGACCTGAGATAATGAGTCATGTGACAGTGGGGAAAGGAAGGGTTGCACACAAAGAAAGGCAGGACAGTAAGGAAAAAAGGTTGCTGAGGATGAGAAGACCTGGTTTCTTAAGACTTGCTTTCAAGTTTAACTAATGGGCACTATGTTTTTCTTATTAATGTGTAAGCTAGAGACAAATGTCACTAAAACACTTCTTGCATTACTAGTCACACTGGGAAAATCACTCCCTCCCCCCACCCATAGACCTCTTGTTCAAATTTAGAAGCAGAAGGATACTTTGGTAATTGTGAACTTGGTATATAAATTGTTTCTTTCTTGCTGAAGCAAAAATTCCACCTGCTTTAAGTATAGCAAATTAGAAACTTGGTGTTCAATAGCAACAAATCTGAAGACTTCCAAGAATATTCTATTCCTGTTAATAGCTAATATTCTTTTACAATAAATCAGTGGTGCTGAATGCACGACAATCATTACCCTCATTACAGGCCATTTACCATTTTGACATGCTGCCTATGTCAACTTGACCTCACAATGGCCTTTCCAAAACTACAATTAAGACAAAGACAAAAGGAAGATAAAAATGCAGAAGCTGAAGTTGGAACCAAAGTCAGTTGACTCAGTTTAGTTAATAGTTAAGTTTACTATGAATGAGAACAAGAGTGAGGTTAAAGCCCCAATCCAACTACTTAGCTTTACCTTATCCTTTGACTCTAGAGTCTTAACAAGTCAGGTCATCTATCGTAAGTGAATACAGTCGAAAGACAAAAGAACTCCTTCCCAAGGAATAACACGCCCTGTGCAAGCCTTGCTTGAACTGCAATTAGAGTTATCTCTTTTAGAAGCAAGGGTGATAATGGCTATTTCCAACTGCACATTTTGAGATGTGACTGTCTTCTTAATCACAGCTACCCTGATATACCAAGAATTTTATTTTTTGTTCCACCAGGCTACTATTTCTCCCATGCTTTCCTTCCCTTTCACCCTCAACAGAGCTTACTTTTTTGATCTCCCACAATGAGGTGCCAGCAGCTGAAAAATAAAAGCTACACTGATATAATTCTATTTTGAAACACATAGAATCAAAAGAAGTGAGTTGTGTTGATCAGACTGCCCTGTCTAATTCTTCTCATGTGTAATATGAGGGTCCTTATTTCAATTAGAAAGTCATATTTGTTTCTATATTTCTTTAGAGTCTTGGTCCTCTCATTAGTCCATTCATTCAACCATCAATTAATACTTATTGAGTGCCAGACACTGTGCTAGACACTGCGATAGAATGGTGTGCAAAGGAGCAAGTGAAATCTGCTCTGATGAAACTTTTAACCTATCGAGAGAGACAGACTTAATTAAGCGATAACACAGTTAAATCTAAATTTTTCTGCGAGAAATACATCAAAGAAAAAGCACACAGTGTCTTGATCTAGGCAACTGTGATTTCCCTTTAGCTAGGGTTGAGATCTCTTGATTTCTAAAAATCAGTCTTGTAACTATTCAAAGCAATTTGATTTTGGGATCTTTTGAAATTTGCATTGTATTGGTGGTTTTTTTTTTCTGTTACCTTATTACTTCTCCAGTGGTCATTGGGGTCAGGGAGACTCTCAGACTCCTGTTACAATGTTCAGAGTATCTCTAGGGAAGACATGATCTGGCAGCTAGCTCAGATCAATTATTTACTCATCTTGCAACTTTGTACAATTATCTTATTCTCTATCCATAATTTCCGTACCTGTGAAATGGGCATAATAACTATCATTCTCCTATGATGTGAGTCATATTAATGTACATGGAAACAGTTTATAAATTGTGAAGTAGAGTATACAAATAAAATAGCACTATAATCATTTGTGTCATAGATACAATGGCAAGAACAAGGAAAACTGAAGTGACTAAACATAAAAATTCTATGGTCTTTTTTCTTTTATCCCTTGTTTCCTGGCAGAAAACAGAAAACCCGTGGGTAGGAGCTCTTCATTTTCACCCAGGCAGACCTTGTCACAGCATGAGTTTTCCAGCTTATGGTGGCCATAAATTTCGTATGCCAAAAATTGGAACACATGATCTGACAAAAGATTTTTTCCCACTGATTTATGACTTTATTTCTGTGAAAATCTATAGTAATTATAATACTTTAAGATATAATTGTAATGTTTCAATTTTATATGAAAAAATAAAAGAAAATAAAATGGTATTCTCTTAGAAATAGTATTGCTGTGCCCTTTTTCCCCATCTTTGTGAAAAATGGTTGCAAATCAAAGTTTCTAGTTCTGGTGGCTTTCAACTCAGGGTGAATAAATCTGTTCTGATGGGCCACCTTCTGAAAGGATGATCATCCAGATTCTGAAGATATTTATTTACCTCTGCCATGATTTAGAGACAGTCTCCTCCTTCATAGGTTCCCCCTGCCCTTTGCTGCTGATAACACATCCCTCCGGATTTATGTTGCTACCCAGTAGCGGGATTTGTGAGTTCAGATCATGTTGCTGGCACTACCCTGGACAAGACACATTTATCACAGCTGTGCTTGATCTTATTTGCATTACAGTTTTTACTGTCTATATTTTTAAAACCAACTGCTTTTAACGGTGGGCTGCTAAGTAGAGCATCTCTCAGATTTATCAGCAACACAAAATGTGCTCTTTAAAAATGTAATGGTGCCCAGTTACTGAATGTATCTCCACCTCCAGTCTTAATTCTGCTGCCATTTTTATTAGGCACTGGTAGAGAGAAGTCCCAAGGTTATCTTAACATAACCTTATCAAGGAGGCCAAGTAGTAATGGGTCTTAGAGTTCTAGGAGCAAGTTTTTGTCCAGAAATGGTTACTCCCAGCTCCTATTTAGGTAAGTGGCTCTTTTGGAAGTCTCAATATCAAAATATTCATGACCTGTAAGAAATCAAATAACACGAGCTAATAATAAGACAGATTAAATCAAAGGCAGAATTGGGCTTCAAAAGCATCAAGTCAGTAAAATCAGGGCTATGGGGCTATGAAAAAGGAGGAAAGATTGAACAGACGAAACATTAATCCAGTTACAGTTTACTAGTGCTTGAAAAAAGTCTATGTTGCCAAGGATGAAACTTTGCTACTCTTCATCCTGAAATGTTATTTAAGTAAGACAAGACCCAATATTGTTATTCCAGAAGCCATAGGAAAAACAAATAATTTCTTGTGCCTCGTTACAAGAGCTTAAAAGGGGATGTAACTTCCTGGGGTCACAAAAGATTTTCTTTTTGTTTGTATTTTGTTGTTGCTGTTGTTTTGCTACACACACACACACACACACACACACACACACACACACACACACACATACACCAAAGCATATGTAAGTTCAATTTATTGAGGTTTTTTTGAAATCTTAAATAATATCTTAAATTTCCTGTACTGACTTGGTCCTAGAGTGATGTCTTTCTGGGTACCCACTGAACTATTCCACACTGCCAGTGTTTTCATCTCTTCATGATATAACCCTGCTCCTAAAACAGCTCTTCAAGAAAGACCGCTCTAGCTGCCTCCATAGCCACCATCTATGCCATTGAGCCTTAAGTACACATGACCTTCTCACTTCTGAACTCACAGCCTTCATTGAGCCACTCATTCAGCAATTAATCACACACTCCCTTTTGACATCTCCTCTCTTGTGGTCTTTGTTGTTGTTTAGTACTGAATTATTTAAATTTATTTTTTATGCTTTGTCTCAAAATCTAGATAACAAGTGGAGGAAAAGGATTCTATATCGAATGTATTATAAGATAAAAGTTGATGGAGCAAATTTTGAATGTGACATTTATGACCAGATAAATTTAGGCAGCTTTTAAAAAATGCCAGGGGTGGTCGGGCGTGGTGACTCAACCTGTAATCCTAGCACTTTGGAAGGTCAAGGTAGAGGATTGCCCGAGCCCAGGGGTTCAAGACCAACCTGGGCAACTTGGTGAGGCCTCATCTCTATAGTAAATCACAAAAACTTGCTGGGCATGGTGGCATGCGTCTGTCGTTCCAGCTACTTGGAAGACTGAGGCAGAAGGATCGCCTAAACCCAGCAGGTCAAGGCTGTGGTGGTCAGGCTGCTGCACTCCAGCCTGGATGACAAGAGTGACTGCAACTCAATAAAATAAAATAAAATAAAATAAAAAACCAGGGATCTAATTTTATGACTTTCAGTAACCACATGCAATCTGAGAGAGTACTTTGAATATAACAGAGGTACCATAATGTTGTTACTTGTTGATAACTCTGCTCAGATAATATTTTCCAGTTCGATTAGATGGAGGTGGGGTGGGTCCTAGTTTGAGTGATCCAGAGGGGCTACATTTGGGCAAAGACATTCAGTGGCCCAGACCAAACAGGAAGGACTATTCCAGAAAGATCATCAACAGCCAGCAAGAGCCAAGGAAAACCAGGTAAAGTAGTAATAAATGAAGGTCCAGGAATAATGGCATGAAGCCTGAGAAGCATGGAGAGAAAGTAAATGTTAGATAGACAAGAAGGTTGCCAGCCAAGAGATTTAGGAAAAATAGAGTGAAACATGGAGTGAAAGTGACAGTGGCATATAGAGCAAGGGAAGCAAACTGTTCAGAATTCAACCCATGACTCTGGGCATGTGGTAGATGTTTCTTCTACGGCACTTACAATAACAGCCAGAACAATGGGTAAGTGATAGACATTGCCTTAAAAAATTATCCTCCCTGGTACTATGGTTTCTTTCACTCTCTGCTGATTTGTATAGTTACCTTCAGGCTCTAATAGGGGCAAGACAAATTTGTTATGAAGAGTTCCTAGATATGAAGTTTCTTGCAGAAGAATGCTGGTGAGGCTATTTGACTATTTGGGTTTTGCTCAGTTCATTGGCCCCAGCCATTAGATAAATCCCATCAGCTAGCTGCCCTGCCAAGTCGTGTTCAGACTCAGGAGGGAGGCCTGTGCTAAGGATATGACAGGTTTGATGCAATTCCATTTTTACACTATCAAAAACAACATGATGATCACAATGGAGCTGGGTTTAGATCATCTGAATGAGACAGCATTTTGAAATACCTCAGTTGTAGGGATTTTTTAATGTATTAGCATTTTGCTTAATGAATATCAAAGGAAGGAAGGGAGAGAAAGGAGGACAGAAATAGTCAATATCGTTTGTAACCTTGACAGGAAAACAAATCTCTACTCTTTCTCTTCTGAAAGACAAATTATTATTTTCTTCTTTTTTTTTCCATGAACATTGAGACTGAAGTCTCCTCCTGGTATCCTTCTTCAGTTGGCTGAATATTCTTGGGCTGAGTCTGGTAAGGAAGTTTGTTTTGACTTTCCAGCATATATATACTCTGGTTTATGCATTTAAATTATTATTTTTTCTTTCTCTCTGTATAATATGTATATTATGTGTTTGTGTGTGTAGATATGCGTGTGTGTGTGTCATCTCCAGAATGTATAATGTGTATAATCCTCCACAGGAACACCTGTGGTTTAAGCTGAACCTGGACACAGTACAGCTGTTACTGCCCTGCTGTCTGCCTTTTAGCAAAACTACACTGCAGGAATCCTGTTTGTAGAAATCCCAGCAAGTCTCTTGTTTCTCCATTCACGAGAATGAAGATGGTACAGCTTGTGCTTTTACAGGTACTCTGACACAGATTTGTTTTCATCTTGTACCTTTGGGACTAAATCCGATAATAGCCACTGGTTCTCTAACACGGTTTAGCCGGTGGGCCCAGTAGAGATTTCAGAACTGAGTTACGAAGAATAAATGGCCTTTGAAGTGTGGTCAGAAGTGGCAATTGCTTTGGTCACTCCAACTGGCCAGTGCTCAGAACAAAGTTACTAGTAGTGAAAGAGTTTTATAGCTAGGTTTTCCTTTCCCTAGCAGAGACAGATGCAGCTGTGCCATTTGAGAACTCATATTGCTTCACTAACATGAGATCAGTTACTGTGAAGTGAAATGGTACTTCTAGTTACAAGTTACTTTTATGTTTATTATATCATTTCTTCCTTACAATGAGTTAGATGAAAGCAGTTTAAAAATCCCATTATATAGATGAGTAAACTGAGGCTAAGTAAGTGTGCTGTACTCAAGGAGCACCCAGGGATCTATTTGTCAAAATCAGCTACAGAGCTGAGGCAGCCACCGACTTCCTGACCCAGATTCATGCTCTTCAATGAGAGCATGTGTGCTCTACCAAACATGTATGCTATATTGTATAATGCAAACAGAACACTAGGTTAGAGTCTGAGTGCCAGGAAAAAAAAAAAGTCACTGCACAGTTGTAAAACGACCTATCTTCAACTGTAACTGATTATTTTGTGCCTTTGACAAAAGTGACAGAATTCTGAAAGTAGTGCATTGTGCCCCATTCTTTACATCCATAATGATGTTTAGTCCTGCAGAGATGTACTTGTAAGGATGGAAGTGGAAGTGAGGAGAAAGGAGAAGAAAGGAGGACATTGATTAAGCACCTTTTTCAAGAACAGTACCGTTTAGTCTTTCCCATTTATCACAAGTCCTGCTCACCTCTAGTAATCATTCAGCCTCACTAGGCCTCAATTTCCTCACCTGTGAAGTGCACTTATGATATCTTGCTCAAAGTTATAGGGAGATAAAATGGGCTGACGGGCGTAAAACATTTACAACAGTAGCCATCACTTACTAAATACTTAGTTATAATTATAACTGCTATGATCATCTATATGTGAAGAAAATGAGACTCAGAATTTTAAATCCTTAGCTAAGATTGCACAGATATCTGATAAGGAACTAGGATACACACACAGGTCCAAGTCCAGAACTTCAGAATAGCCAAAATGACATCTCTGAAATGTTCTCTGTTATGAGCAGGGAAAACTTTAAATTCTTCCACGAGGCAAACATTCCAAGGCAGACCTAGCAAATTCAACAAAGAAGGACTGGGGTTGGGCTTGGGGAGAGGACTCTTCTCTATCAGCCAGAAAAATGGAGACTCATGAAAGATCAGTAAGCCAGTAGAGAGTATTACCTATTTAAACTACTGTTCTCTGAAGGAAAACAATATATTTTTTAATCTACAGAAACAAAAATAATTAATAGCCCAGTATATGTGAGTCTTTCAGATAGCATTTCTTACAGCTGACCAGTCTCCAATTTAAGAATTCTCCTACACAGTATTTTTTTAAAACATTTTCTCTAGTTGTCTCAATAATTCACTAGAGGAGCAACAGATTGTTCTCCTTTCCTATTAATTATATAAGAAATTATAATTTCTGTGCTACAACAGTAGCCATATGCACACTGTGTCATTTCAGTAGGAGTTGATTATTTTTACCTTTTCCATATTAAGTTAAACAATCTCTGAGTTAGGATGATCAACCATGTAGGTCTTTTGGCAGCAAATAAATCACCTATGGTAACACAGGGTCAGACTCCAGTGTGGGATACTTAGATATCTAGACTTTAGAAAGACAAGTAGCAGGATGCCTTGGTTATGTCCTATAGGAGTTGTGAGATGTTGTCTAGCCTTCATATAGGGAGGGCATTTAAGGCTCTGTCAAGTGCTAATCTCCTATTGTATGATTTCCTTTTCAGCTGGGTTTTAGTTCAAGCACAGAGATGAAATAGGCTGTTACTCACTTACTGCTATGTATTTCTTAAACCTTCCTAAAAGAAACGAACATACAAACAAATAACACTGTCTCCTTTTTTGTGGGTGGCAAACTCTTTATGTATAAAATCTACTCTCAAAAGAAAACTAGCATATAATATTTCCTAGCAGAAATCTGTGAAGAGGGGAAAAAGGACTATGTCCAATGTCATATTAGATATAGGCTTCTTAAAAAACTAATGCGTCGAAAAGCTAATATATTGGCATTCTCTACAACCCTGACATTTTGACAAATACCTCAGTGTCTGCTTGTGTGATCAAATTGATTATCTCTGTGAATTTTCTTCAAAGCCAGTCACCTCTGTGGCACCTTCTCCTTGGTTCTATGAAACCCTGGGGCCTGATGTGAGCATGCTGTTTGTATTCCAGAATTATTTGCCAACTTCTTCCATTCTTCTCATCCCCCAGATGATAAACAGTTCAAGGAATGCAGTGGGAGGTGTCTGGAGAATAAGGCAAATATTCTTAATGGCTCTGTTTTGTTGAGAAGCTCTTTTGGGGCAGAAAGCTTTGTTAGAGCACCAGACAATTCATTTCGTTTCTTCCTAAAAATTTCACTGACAAGACTGTCTCCCTGGCTGGTTTTCACTCTGCCATGTAAGAGAGAGCTGTGGAAGAAGAGGAAGCTATAATTCATTGGGATGAATACATTCACTGGTCACATTGACTCAATCATAGAAAATGTCTAACAAATGTTAGTTTGCTGGTATTGGTGTTCTCAGGAAGAGAAGAAGGAAGAAACAGAGTATTTCAATCCTCATAAAACCCTTTAAAGAAGAAAGAGTTGCTGAGATTAATTCACCTTAATTTGCAACTAAGTATAAAGAAGCTAAGTCCTCATTCATTCAGCCAATGTTTATTGAAACTTTACTGGGTATCAGGACATGTGCTAAGCACAGAGAATGCTAATGATGATTGTCCCTCAGGTTATGGACAATTTGCCTAATGTCTATTTTAAAGGAGCTTCCTTTGTGCTGTATTTTTTAGTCTTTGGCAGGGAGAACAGAATTAGAGGGTGGAAGTTTGCTATCAATCTTTCCTCAGAAGACAATAAACTAGAAGGCAAGAGGCATTAAAGGGAGGAGATAAGAAGAATGGATTGATATGAAGAAGCATCAAAAGGCACGTAATCTGTGCCACAGATCAGTTCCTGTGAATAACTTCAACATTCTCTGTCATTGGTCTGAAGCTATCCTACGTCCAAAATTATTCATTCATGTTCTTTCTTCCAACATAGCCAGCATAATTCAAATTCAAAATTATTAACGTTTGTCTGGATTACTACAGTGGCTTCTAAACTGTTCTTGATTCCGGGGTCATTCCAAATGCCTTCTATTCAACCACTGGCATAGAGTTATTTCTGGGACCAATAACTTCCTAAGTGAATACTCTGCTTTTCAACTCTCACCATTCAAATCCAATATATATGTGATCACCAGATTAGCCTTACTATTGCACATATCTCTTCACGTAAATCTGCATACTATACTAATTTGAATAAGAACCCCTTACTCAAATGAGTATACCATGATTACTGAAGATAACCTGGATATCTTGAGGGTTTCAACAAACCTGAAAATAAAAAAATAGAAAAAGAAACAAACAAACCAAAAAAAACCCCAAAATAGAAAAATAAACAAACAAACAAACCAAGAAACAAACAAACGAACAAGTCTTTAATCAAAGGAATATCATAATTGACTATTAGGTCTACTATTGTAGACTCTCTACAGTGCTTTGTATTTAGTTGTCCTCTTTCCTCCTCCCCCAGTTATACTACATGCCATTAAAACTTGCCTTCCGACTGGCCCCTGAAGCCCTCTGGGCCTTCTCACTTGGCCTTACTTGTGTTTTCTTTTTCTGACATAGTCCAGAAAATCCCTTTCTTTCATTCCTCTACTCATTTTTTAAAGTATTCTTTGTGCATTCTTTGTGCATTCACTTTGCGGGTAGTGGTAACTTGACACATATCCCTTTAAACCTCTCTGAAGGTACTCAACTGAATCTTCCTTAAAGGTTCCTGTGAGTCTCTCCTTCAGACCTGACAGTCTATGAGATTCTTTGTGGGGATTGTAATGGTGTCTTCTTCCTGCCAAACTGAGTGCAGTTCTTGATACATTATCATATTATTTTTTAAAAAGTAAAAAACTGAGGGTACAAGCTCATAAAAAAAACTTTGAAGTAAATGCAGTTGTTGAAAACTGCCCTAGTTTTGTTTTTGTTTTGTTTTGTTTTTAACACAAATCATCCAGTAAAATGGGCATAAACACTGCCCAACTGATGACAATTTTGGTAGATAGAGTGGGTATAGTTTATCATAGCCCTTTTCTTTGGTGATCCTTCTTTCCAGGTATATTGGTTCCACTTTTGCCAGGTTGGTCTTAGCAATCTGACTCCGAAATTGCGTACTATCATTTCAACAACTTTTGATGTAATGTTGTCATTAAGTTCTTATTCATTTTTTGTTATTGCTTTTAAACAATTAATTAAATATATGACCAGCAAAAGGCCACTTGCTTATTGCATAACCCAGTATATCTGTCAATTGGGCCATTATGTTCCTATTGAGAGCATCCCTCAAATTTTGGATTCCAGAGCTACCATCAACAGGAAGTCCCAGGTCTAATTAACCAGGGAACTGGAGTTGGAGTCCAATTCAGCATTCTCAGGACACGTTATGCTGAACACGAATTACGGTAACATTGAGGTAGGTAAGGATCCCTCCCCCAAACGAGCGTTCTGTGACCACCGAGGATAATAACATGAATGACTTGATGGTTTCAGCATCCCCAGAGAAACAGAAGTGTGCAAGGCAAGAAGTGTGCTGTTTTGTTTCCCTTTTGCAGGAAGATGCAAGTGGCCACACTTTCACCTACTGCAGAGAGGCAAACCTGCTCTTTTTCATAATTGAGGAAGTGCCACGAGAATGGCTCATACCTTACCTGGTATCTTCCTCTCTGCATTTACTGACATTTAGGAGCCAAAACCCATTACCTTAAAATTGGTTAAATAAGGTCTCTCCAGTCAGTTCTGTCCATAAAATAATTTTCCTAATCAAGAACACTGAACACTGAACTCCATCTCTCATAAAGAGGCCATTAATTCTCTGCTACTGCTCATTATTCTTATTAACCATTCGCAGACTTTTTGCTGGAGGCAAAATGTATCTATTAGAGCCAGCAAATAAGGATTGCTAACATGCTGAGGCCAGCGTCCTCACTCAAGCACTCAGCAAAGCCAGTGACATTGGACTTCACCAGCTGGGATTTGTGTGAAGCATCTGTGCCATGGTGAGCCTGAAAGGGATGCTAGGAAGGCAGGCTGCTCAAGACAGGGTATGGTTCTTCAGATTTGTTTGTTTAGAGCCCTCTGTCTTGAATACATACGTGGTGAAAACGGGAGTTTTCTAAGAGTAAAAATTAATAACTTAGATTTTTAAAAATTGTTTTTAAACTTTTTTAATGGAAAAATATTGGCTTATAAGAGAAGGTGAAAAAGACAAGAAAGCAAGGTGCTCACACTGGTGCTCTCTGTGAAATACAATAAGGTGAAAGAGAAAGTAAAAAAATAAACAGTTCTTGGGTGATTAACTTAATTCTTACCACAGGCTTAAAAAAACTGTATTGGAGTATATTTTATATATCATAAAATCTACCCATTTCATAAGTAAAATGCAGTAATTTTTACTAACCCTGCCAAATGGTAGAACTATCATAGTAAGTCAGTTCTAAAACACTTGCATCCCCCCAACAAGGTTTATTTTGCCCATTTATAGCTAATCTAACTCACACCTCTGCACCTATCCCCAGCAATGCTAATTTACTTTATACTCCTATAAATTTGTCTTTGGGAGACAATTTTATATAAAGAAACCATACAAGATGTGTTATCTTGTGTCTTCTTTCACTCAGCCTAAGGATGGAAGTTCATCCATCACATAGCATGTGGCAGTAGTTACTTCCATTTTTGTTGCTGAATATTTAATGTATGAATATATCATGTTTTATCTATCCATTCACCAGTTAATGAATGTTTAGGTTTCCAGTTTTTTGACTATTATAAATGGAGATGGAGTTAATGCAGTTATAGACATCTATGAACATCCACGTGCACATATTTCTATAGACACATGTTTATTTATTTGATTATATACGTAGGAGTGAAATTGCTGGATCATGTTGTATTTTGTGTGCAATTTTTTGAGAAACTCTCAAACTATTTTCCAAAATGGTTGCACTATGTTACATTTTCACCAACAATGTATGAGGGCTCCTATTTCTCCATGATTCATCGACCTTCATCTGTCTCATTTATTTTAATCATTCTTGTACATTTGAATTGGTATTTTGTGGTTTCAATTTGCATTTCCATGATGAATACTAACTAAATTGAGCATTTTTATGTATGCAATGACTGGTCATGTCCTCTTTGGGATGATATCTGTTCATTTCCTTTGTCCATTTAAAAATTGGATTGTCTTTTCGTGATTGAGTTGTAAGCATTCTTTGTAAATTTTGAATGTAAGTTCTTTACCAGATTTGTGCTTTGCAAATGTTTTACTTTCAATCTGTTGCTTTTCTTTTTATTTTTTAAGTAGTGTTTTCTGAATTTCAAATGGATCACATTCTGATGAAGTAAATTTATCCATTTTTTAGAATCTTTTGGTGTCCTGTCTTGGAAATCTTTGCTTTGCACAATGTCTCAAAGATTCCTTCCTTATAAAAATTGATTTAGCTCTTCACTGTATGGTCATGTTGAGTTACCTTTAGTATATGATGTGAGGTGAGGGTCTAAGTTCATCTTTTCTTGTGGCTATAAAATTATTGCAACACCATTTGATGAAAAGACTATACTTTCACCAATGAATTAATTGTGTTTGCACTTTTGTAACACAGTCAATTGGGTGTAAATATAAGGGTTTATTTCTGTACCCTCAATTCTGTTTGCTATTAGCTCAGGATTAAAGTGTGACTATCCCAGTTTTCCAGTTGAGGATCTGTGGCTGGTCAGTGTAGAAAAGTATTCCAAAATTAGGTCTTTTCTTTAAGATTATAATCTTTCTTTTTCATCACTCTACCATATAGAAAATATTATTTCAAAATTTTATGATATTTATTAAAGGATCAGAATCTAAGGCTTATCCTTAGTGATAGTCTTATCATTGAAAATGATGTTAATTATCTTTCAATACTGGGAAAGGTAATTTAAATGTACATTTCACTTTAGTCATTGATAACAATGTAATGAATGGGCACTTCACTTATTCACATAACAAATCTTTATTGTGTTTCCATAGTGTAGGGGAAGTCACTAATCTATTAATAACAAGAATTTATGATATATATTTCATGTTTTTCTCAGGATGAACCTCTTGTTAGCTGCTATTCCCAATCTTCTGATAGACGTCAATTTGACCACATGTTCCCAATTACCTACTCCATTCTCCATACACCAGCAGGGTAAGGCCCAGAAGTCATAAAGACTCTGGTTTGGAACTCAACAAGAACTATAAAAAAGCACCAGACCTGAGGCAAAAACCTGTCTCCAATGGCAAATTCTGTCTTGATTTGTTACTTCACATCTGTTCTCTTACTTGGCTCTATTCCTTTAGTTCCTGAGGATGTCTTAGTTCCTGAATATTTCCTTTATCTTTTGACAAGCTGCTTTGCTATACTTTGTTTTGTTTCTGTTTTAAAATTCTCTCTCTCTGCTCCACTTGTGGCTGATTTTCTCTACTGATGTGTGGTGACCTCCTACTTTGATCTGTACTCTTATTTCAGCCCCCTTGGCTTGGGTGCATTTCTGCTAGGAACTACATGATTCTAGATGCTCAGTTCAGCTTTGACCATCAAAAACTTAGCTCTGATCTGAAACTGACTTGTTCTTGAGTTCTTAGGATCTGCCTTCTGTTTCATTAGATATATTTCTATTGTTATTACCCAGGTTCATGTATTATGGGTCAGTGATTATTAAGGATGTGGACTCTGGGCTAAGACATTGAGTTAAAACTTTGGCTGTGTTCTTTACTAGCTTTGTAAACTTGGATGTAATCATAGGCAGATTACTTAATCATGCATTACTAACCTCCTCATCCACGAAATAGGAATAAAAATCATATTTACCTTATTGAGTTGTGGCTAGAACTAAAAGTGTTAACACATATACAATACTTAAAATAGTGTCCAATACATAATAAGTGCTCAATAAATGTGAGCTATTCTTATATTATGGCTATGTGCACTCTCGTAACCCATCTCCCTCCTCTTAGACTGGCTCCCCTGCAATCCATTCTTCATCTTGAAGGCAGAGTAATCTTTTGAATATGCAAATTTACAACACTACTGTCCTTGCTTCAAATGAAATATGCTATCTTGACCTTGCTTACAAGCACTTTCCTCACCTGCTTCTGTGCCCTTCTCACAGTCATCAGAGTCAATTTCTTGATATTAGTATACCCATATTTTACTTTTTTTTCTTCTTTAAAACTTTTTTGTTGTTGTTGATTTTTCAGTAACACATGACCTCTTGCCTCTCTGCTCTCACTTATGCTACTCCTACTGATTGGAACAAGTCATATCACATCCCTTTATCCAGGTAACTTTTACTTATCCCTTCAGTCTTAATCATCATTCCTCCTGAAAAACTTCTCTAGTCCCCTAATACAGTTTAGGTGCCTTTTTGTATGCTTCCTTGCACCCTGAATTCCCTATCATGGAATCTATCATGTTCTATTGTAATTGTGTGTATGTATATAGTGCCTTTCTCTTTCATTAGCTAATACATTTTTTAGGTCAGCAGCCTCCTCTATTCTGCTCACGGTTTTACTTTGAATGCCTAACACAGAGTTTATGATATAGTAAGCTCTCAGCAACTCTGTATTGAGCTTTTAAGCATCTGATAATTGTCTGTAATTGCACGTGGGGGAAAGGCAAAACAACAGCCCCAAATCTGAGAATATTTATTACCAGATATTAAAGATAGTATTCCATATATTCCAGCAAGAAGTGTTAGTTGAAGAAGGGGTAAGACTAGAATAGATAGACTAATGCAAAGAAAGAAATGAAAGAAGATTGCACAGTTCTCTTATTCTTCTGATTATCTTCATAGTCATGGACCTTGGGTGAAAAAATCAAACACACGGCAGAGATGGATAGAGAAAACAAGATGTTGGCACAAACATAATACCACTGGAAGATTGGTTGCTTCTGTTGGATACCCAGATGGTGGCCTGTGAAATTGCCACCTAGTATAGAGTTCATGGATGGTTTTCATGGGAATGTCCCCATGCGTTTCATTTATCTGTCATTTTTGTTTACTTTGATTTATATATTTAACTAATTTGGCTTGACATAATCAGGGCATGGGCATGAGAAACAAGATGACATCTTTTAAATATTTAATTTCATGAGAAAGTACTGGATAGGGACTCCTGTTCCTTTTTATTAGGAAAGTAGACATGGACTAACCACCATTACTCACAGGGTTAGCATGAATTTATAATAAAATTCCACAAGACTTGTGCAATATCTATGCTTTGACTAATGGAAATTGATTTAGATTTGTATTCATTTTTAAAGAGTTGTAATGAACTTTTCTTTTACATTGTTCCCAGTCACATATTAGCTCTTTAAGTACCATGCAATCTAAGAGAAATATGTACACTATAACAACTTTTGATGGCGCTTATTCAGTCAAATGTATTTTGGCTTTCCCATAGCCTCTTGAATGTGGCATGGCCCAATTCAACATGGTGGGTTTCTCAGTGGCTTGGAACCATTCCTCATGAAAAATAAATGCAAAGGGTTGAAAGTCAACTAATTCTAACTACACTTGTTTGGTGTCAAATAGAGGATTTATAAGAGAACTATCTTTATGAAACTGTGGTTACAGCGAGCTGAAAATCCAATTCTCATGATGCTTTTGTATTGGGTTCTCAGTGACAAGAAGGAAGTTTTTAGGAAAACACAAACAAATTATTGTTACTTTTCATGTTGGATTGCCTTAAAAGTAATGCCTGTAAATATAGTATGATTTTCTTCCCCATTGGTATTATCTTTGGCATTTTTGAGCCATACCTACTTCAGATCAGTTGTTTTAAATCAAAAAATTATATCTGTCACTAAAGGAGAAAAAGTGTCAGCCATCTATAAACTGAAAAAAAAGCTTTTGAAAGACAGGAATGACTTGCTTGTATCTTGCCTTACAAAAGTAACCTGTATTGGACTAAGCAAAATACATGTGCCCAGAAGACTAAGAATAGTAGTTTAGAGTTATTAAAAAGCAATTATTTTGGGGGGCTACTTTTTACACTGTGAAATTAATTATAAAGCATATTCATCCCTGAATGACAAAATACTTAGTGATAACATGACAGGAGTCTCTATGTCAATAGTATAACACATTTATTTAGCAGACCTCGCAAAACAACTCTGTGTTTTTGGTAGGTGGTGATATCCTCTGTTATTAATGTTCATGTTATCACAAGCATGACCTCTTTTGCCTTATCAGTGGTCACTGATTGATTGCAATTTTCCAAATGTTGCTAAACCATGCCAGGAACCCACATATAGAATATTGCTCACTTCACCTCTTGAGAAAATTAGTTCACCTGCTTTCTTCAAAGTTGGCTGCCACTGAACTCATTCCTCTCTCAAGGTCATATCTAGAATGAGGTGAAGAAAGAAAATTTTCCCAAAGGTCAGGAGCTGGATACAATAACCTCCCCCCCATCTATAAATATAGACCTCAACCATCTGTTGATTCCTTTACTCATTTGCAGGTGACATAAATGAGACTCACTAGGGATTGAAATCCCACAGAGCTCTCCAACAGTTTTAATCACCCCTGGGGCCAAGGAATATGGCTTCCAGGCTTAAAAAACTAGAAGCTGCTTCTTCCAAATGTGTCTCTGCCCCTGCCTGCTGCTGCCTTGCAGTCATAGTTTTAAGTTTTGGTATCTACACTCCTAATTTAGAATACTCATCAATCACTTCTTAAACCCTGGAGAAAAAGAAGAAGGTTAAAGACAAAAAAAAAAAAAAATTAAAACCCTGATTATTCCTGAGTTTCAGGAAACCCAAAATAATATTTATTCATTCATTCAGTGAAGTTTTTTGAGTATGTATACTCTTCAGTCAGACACTCCTGTGAGCATTAGGAATCAAAAAAGCATAATTTTCTTATTAAGAAGCTTGCCTTTTAGGAAAGGAGGTGCATACAAAAAAAATGAAAGAATTCTGCCTCTATCTTAAGGTTTATATGCATTACAGTAGGAAAATAAAAAAGAAACACCAACATTTTCTTGGGGGAGGGAAGTAGGTTTGGGCTGGGCCCTGAGTGATGAATGCTTCCCAGTGTAGGGAGGAAGGGTGACACAGAGGAGGAAACATGAGTCAGGAAGGACACAGGCATGATGTGGAAGGGAAGCCTTCTATAAGAGAACACACTGGTGTGCTAGCAGAGGGTATCCCTCTCCTTGGTGACCTGGAACACATATAATAATTACCTTTCCAAAAGAAAAAGGGGGAGCAAGTCCAAGGTGCTGCTCATTCATCTGGCCAAGTACCTTTAGAATATGCTGTGAGACCAGCTGCAACACAGAAGCCTAGACAGAAGCAAAGCTCCAGGCTCCAGTTTTTTTCTTATTTCACCTGTTTTCAATCATAAGCAAGGCAACAGCCCATGACTTCTGTCATTCTGATTAGGCAGAAAAGATCTGTGGGTGTGATTCTGAAAAAGGCCTCAAATAAACACCCACTGCAGTTGGTCCTCATCAGAATGTTGTGCACTCACTCCTTCACTGAACCAACTCTGCTCAGAAGCATCTGCTCCATCTCTGGCATGTGTCCAGGCATTTCTGTGAGCCTTGAAGCTGGTTACTTTGCAACCCTTGTGTGGTTTCGAAAGAAGCACATCACAAAGGGGATTTGGAAGTTCTGATTTCAGGAATTGAACTGATAGTTCCTTAGAAAATCTTTGTCTTCGTTGAATGAAGGTCATAACCTAGTAGATGTGCAGGTATTCCGGACATTATCACTACTGCAGTGGAAGCTGAAATAATTTTTAAAAAAATTATAATAGCATTGCCTCCCAAGGAAGCAGGAACCTATCAGTAGTACACAAATATACCTGATTTCCCATCAGGCATTCTCTCACAAGGCAATGACACATATGGAATATAATTTACTAGACACTGAGTTTCCTCTGTTGAGTGAGCCACTGAATAGCAGATCTGTGATTCTAGATTTCAAATAATAAAAATAATAATTTCAGAAAATTTCTCTTTGATGAGGACTTATTAGAAAAACAACCCCAACACAGAGTCCTCAAAGAATACTGAGTATTTCTTACTGTTGTTAGAGTATATTCTCTACCAGTTACAAATAACAATGATAATATAGAGCAAAAAGTAAGACTAGGACTTGCTAGACTAAGATTCAGTTTTTCATTTTCTTTTTTGTAACCTGCCTTTGGACAATGGTTGGCTTAGTTTCTCAATGTATAAAACTTAGAAATACAAATGACGTGAATGACATGGTATGATTAAAGTGTAAGAAGCCATAGTGGTTATTAAAGTTTTATGGTAATGGGTAAGGCTAAAGAATGGCATCTTTCTTACTTTCCAAAATGAGGAATTGTAGTATGAGTTTGGAGAAAGAGATTTGGAAGCAATTTCTTGCCCTTAGGAAGGTACTTCAACTCCAGGAGGCCTTGATTAGAATATACACTTACCATCAAGTTCCCTATTTGATTTCATCTATTTTACATAAAGTGGTTGGATTTCAGGGACTTTTTTGAATACAGCATGCAAATATATGCAAACTGGAGACCATGTTTATAAAATATACGGTGATAATGCTGTCCAGATTTTTTGGGGAAAAAAATCATTTCACCTAATCTCAGGCAGGTTGGAGAGAATGTGCACCAGTGATGACTATGATTTCTGAAGTGAAACATAGGGTGGGTTCCAGGGCTCACTTTGTTTTGTGATAATTTAAATACCACACCCACACTAAGAATTCCTGTTTCTTCTCTGCACGTGTAGTGAGAACCTTGGAGTACAGTGTGGTTATTTATGGCAAACAAAATGCATGTGCATGTTGGTGTATATTGGGCTCATTCACTCATTCAGTCATATACCAAAATGGTTAAGGACAGTTTATCAGTGATGGGCACTATTCTATGTACTATAATGGGGCAGAAAATAAAACAATGCAAATTTGGTCTTTGTAGATTTTACATAGTAATTGGGCAGAGAAGGCCTGGAAGACTAAATTTAAAAGAAAAATATATAATAAGACAGAATGTGATTAATTCTCTGTAGAAAAGATCAAGGAATGGAATGTTGGGAGGATTATTTTAAATACAGTGGTCACTGATAAGGTAACTTTCAAACTAAAATGGTAAAGCAGAGTCATGAGGATATGGAGGGGAGACAATTCCCGACAGGGAAAAGAGCAAGTATAAGAGTCTCGAACCAGAAGCTTGCTAAACCAGGCCAGATGTTGTGGCTCATGCCTGTAATCCCAGCACTCTGAGAGGTCAAAGAGAGAGAATCACTTGAGCCCAGGAGTTCAAGAGTAGCCTAGGCAACATAGCAAGACCTCATTTCTACAAAAAATAAAAAATTAGCCAGGTAGGGTGGTGCACACCTATAGTCTCAGCTACTCGGGAGGCTGAGGAAAGAGTAGTGCCTGAACCCAGGAGGTCAGGGCTGAGGCAAGCCGTAGTTGTGCCATTGCTCAGCAACCTGGGTGACAGAGTGAGACCCCAACTCACATACACAAAAAAATCTTGCTAGACCATTTGGCAGAAGCCAATTGAGCAAGCAGGAAGGTAATAGAAGATAAGGGTGAAGAGGTAGAAAGGACTTCGGGTACATGCATGTATGGGTGTTTATGTAAGGACTTTGGGAATGTGCATGTTGTGTTTGTGCATATGTCTGTGTGAGGATGGATGGGGAGTGGGCACTCCCCTATTATCCATTTAAAATTGTTGGTGTGAGATGTTTGCAGTAGGTGAAGGGCCTCAAGATTAAACATGGTTTAGGTCAAAAATCAGTACATACCCTAGAGCACTTTAAGTCAGAGTTTATAGAAGTTTACCTGGAACAGCATGATGTATATGGTACCAGGAATAAGTCATTTCTTGCATCAGATGCACTTGTTTAATACCTTCTAGTACTGCCTGTTCATCAAAGCATCTTAAGGTCAGTGTTCTTAATTGGTTTAATGTAAATATATTTATTCTTATATCTTATATATTTATATATCTTATACACTTTATAGAGTATATAAACATTTAATAATTTATTTGCACTCTATGAAGGATAAATATCAATAGCACTGAGTGAATGAGTGATACATAATAGGAAGTCATTAGGGCTTATTGATACAGGACTACACAAAAATGACATAACATGTAATACTAAGATCTATCACAACTTCTCATTATGCAACAATTAGGGCATGCCCCTTGTTTAATCACATCCTAGGAAGAAAGAGGATTGGCAGACATAAGTGTTTTTGCATCATATGAATGTGAGCACAAGGAGAAAAGACTGTTTAGAAAAGAACATTTTGTTTTAAAAAAAAAAAATCACTTTTTTTTTAAGGTAATGAACATAGAGGCAGCATCCAGCTCATCATTTCAAACTGCTGAGTCATTTGCCACTTGAAATGAATTGAGGGCTGTTAAAGGTTTTATAGAAGAATTCATTAAATATGTATTGAGCCAGCTTAAGTTGGAAATTGTTATAAAAACTGGCACTGGTTCAAACAGCAAAATGGTTCAGTTTATGGTGGAGATATTTTACTCCCGCCTGGATTCAGTTCTCCATTAGCCCATTCAAACTGGTGAGGCACGAGTCATCTGTATGGGGCATGGTAATTGCTGTAACTGCTCACGTGGCTGCTCTGGGAGCCAAGTAAAACATTGTGATTCCAGCCAGGTGTTCCCTCGCCCAGGAGGCACGGTGTGCAGTGAGATCCATGCATTCACCTGAGTGCTGATGCGTTCAGATTGTCTGGAGGTGGGATTTGAGACCACTGGAATTAACGTGTGCATGCACATACGTATGAATTCTCAGACACACACGGACAGGAATTGTGTGTTCTTTCCCATGTGCTATTTCTAACTTTGTGGATGAGCAGGTGATGGAAAGGAAGAAGGGAGAGTTGGGAAGCAGCCTCCTATGATGAAAAGAGCAAATGTCTTAAAATGAATACCTGGATTCACAGGTCAGTTGTGCCTCTCACTAGTTCAATGACCATTATCAAGTTACTCAGTCTTAGTCTTGTGACCCTATTTGTTCATATCATATTGATAATTACGTCTATTTTGTGCCTGGCACATAGAAGGTACAGATGCTCCTGCTATAATACTCTATAAGTATTTCTAATATTTTGAAAAATCATGCTCTAAAAACAAGGTGAAGAAAAAACAAAATTGGCTTCAGACTATTCAAAATCGATATAATTTGCTAATCAAAACACTAACAAAATCTAATTGTTTTAAGGCTAACAGTTAAAAAGTTAAGGTCCTAATAAGTAACACCTAAATAATTTTTTTTTAATTTAAGAAAAAACTGATGGTAGCTTGATCAAAAATGGCATAAGGAAAGGTAAAACAGTGAATATGGAGGCAAGTTCAAAAACATAAATATCAGGATAACCACACTTCCAAAACAAAGCCAAGACAGCGAATATGGGATAAATTGGCATTATGTACAATATTGTATCTTTTACAGCATGCTGCATTCAACTGAGTTAGTGTACTTTGGGTTCAGGGGCTGTTACTTGGTGGCACAAAATTTAATGAGCTGGGAAATAATCATTTATTTACCAATGAGATTTTTACATTGTACTGATCTCATTCCTTTCTGTGAGTGAGCTAATTTGCATTATAAAAAATAAGAAAGATGGAGAGAACACACTGTACTTAACATATACTTCTGAATGTAATAAATAGTACAGAACTGGGAAGAATAGTGTGATAATGCAGATGATATATTAAAGTACTTGGCACCAGTGTCTGACACAAATATATGATAAATAAATGTATGTTTCTTTCAGAAGAAAAATCCAGAAGGGTGTAAATGTTTAGAATTTTGTGCAGAAAAAAGACTAAGAAGCCAAAAAATCTAAAAACCTTACTGTGCTTAACGTTATGTTGGAATAATTTTAAAAGTCACAAATGGGACAGAAAGTAGCACTAGCGAGGAGTGGTTACGAAATAATGAAAAGGACTGAGATCCTTAACTGCTGCAGAATAAAGTCAATGGACAATGCAATCTACCAAATGCCCATATAACATCTTGATCTCCAAGACAAATGATGACTTTTCAAATTGTCAGTGGATCTCTTATAGCTCTTACAAAGGGATATGATAAATTAGTGAGGAACGTTGTGCCCTGGGTAATTGAGCATCCTGAGACTCTTAACAAAAAGCAGTTTTATGTATACTTTCTGCTCTAACATAACACTAGGTGTTGCTATATATTTGCCACATATTATTACTTAAAATCCAACCTCGAGTTTTATATTTAAACTTATCACAATGAGAATGAGAATAAATGCTAAGGAGACGAAATATATTGTCTATAACAATCCATAGTTTATAAAGCATTATGGAAACTGAATTGTGGGATTTGGGTAGAAACCATAATAGGAAAATATCTCTAAATCATGGTGGACAATCTAAGCATATGTATTTTGAGATGAATTTCATTCCATTGTATCTACTGGCCTAGCTATTTCTATACAGCAAATATCTGGAAAATTTGACCTACCCAGGATGCCCCTTACACCCCACAACCCCCACAGGATACAGGATAGATAATATACAAAGCCCCTAAATTTGAGGCACCCGTGGTCCAGTGTGCTGTGTGTCCAAAGAGGAGGATGCTCAGGAGACAATTGGAAGGCAAAGTAGGTGGCTCCTTCTGGAGGTTAAGAAAGAGTATAGGGGAAAGGGATTCCTTGAAGGGTCTGAAGAATACTTGAGAGTTAGCCTAGCAAAGAAAGTAGGCTCGAGATAAGTGGACCAGATGAACAAAAACAATGAGACCCAAAACAGTGTGGTATGGGGAAGGAGTGGAAAATCTCAGTATAACTAGAAGATAGAGTGCAAGGCAGAGACTGTCAGAAAATAATGAGAGAAAAAAAATATAAGAAGGGCTTCCTCACAGAGCTTCATTTGCAATGCGAAAGAGTTTTGATTTAATCTTGTAGCTACCTGGACAAAACTAAAGAGCATTAATTGGGGGAAGGAAATAAGTCAATTTGTGATTTAGAAAAACTAAATACTCTGGATGAGGAAAACTAACCAAAATTTTTAGTTTAGATTGTTTGTTTTGTTAGGTTACACTCCCAGCGGGGGCCTTCAGAATGTTAGGTCAGGTCCGCCAGGGTGTGGATATCTGGTGTATGATCTGGTGCTGAATGAAAGATGCAAAGAATTGCACAGAAGTAAGATTAGAAAATATGGTTTATTTAGAAAGTAAATAGAAAGAGAGGGGGAGGGGAGAGAGAGAGAGAGAGAGAAACAGAGGATTCACCTCTCCGAGGTAGGAGAGGGAGCCAGAGCTTAGGAAAACATGGCAGTAGTCACAGCTCAAGCAGCACATGGCCACACCAGAGTCTAGTAAAGGAATGGCCACTGGCTACTCATGGTTGAGTCCTTTTAATCTTCCCCTTTGATGGGGGCAAGTCATTAAGATGACTGTGTGGTGGTTTTGCTCCACATCATCATGAAGGGGCAGGTAAGTGCAGGTACTGACGTCAGGTAGACAGCAGATAGATGAGTGGATTAGTCACATGATTGCTGCCATGGTGGTGAGGTCTGTCCATGTCACAAAGGACTGACTGGGTCAACTTGAATCTGACGGGTGGAGGTAAATACTTGAAATAGAAAAGGTAATTAGTACAAAAAGAGCTAGGGAGGGATATTATAAAACAATTATCAATAGCTACCTCTGAGAAACTGGTTCTGTCCTTTGTTAGTGATTAGAGAGTAAGTTAAGTGAACTGCTAGAAAAACATGAGATTTAGGTAATGTTAAGATGACTGTTTATTGGGTATATTAAATCCATGTTATGTTCTTTCAGTTTCGTAAGTTGAAGTTATGTCTAGCTACTGTTCCCATGCTCTGATTCTCTGGTGTTCATCCTACATTTCCTATTCTCACTTATTTTCTTGTGTCACCTTCCTTAGTTAACTAGTACTGTCCCTGATGCTCATCATTTGAAATGAGGCCCCGTTGAAATTCCACACAATCAAGTGGTAAGGGGTCTGGAGTCAGGATGTGTTGTGAGCTATTATGAAATAAAGAAATAAGATTAGTTAGTTGAGGCAATCTTCATGGAGGAGGTTACTCTTGAAAACATTGTGCAACTTAAGTAGGTAGAAAGAATAATAACAAAGAACAGTCATGTAGGACTCAGAATCGCAATCCAGTTTCTACTACTAAGTGTGACTGCATTTTAGGTTATTTTACCTCTCTGAAAATCAGTTTCTATATCATTAAGATAGATATTTATTTAAATGACTTCCATTGTGACTGGTCTATGCGGTTCTCTAAGGTAAAAAGAGTTTGGGGAGATTGGTTCTTGTTGGATGGAGAAAGAGTTATGCCATGGGATTAGCAGACAAAGGAGAAAGGGCTGTGTTTGAAAGACTGGAACAAAGTCATTCAATATGCTTCACTCTTCAAGAAGAAGTTACACCATTCTAAACTAACTTCCACTAAGGTATGGGAGTTTATCACTTCCAGAATGTTCAGCTTTGGTGAAAGTTTATTGAAGCCTGTTCCTGAGTCTGATACCTGAAACAAGCTTCTGAGCTGGCAGATGTCAGCTGAACTCCTGATGCAAATTACGTTTTGCTCCTCACGTGGCTGCTATTTTTAGCTCTTACAGTATGTGATTTCTCTCAAGGACAACAGGAATGCTCATAAACTATGCATAGGCCATGATGGTGCTTAATGGAGAAATAACCATTTGTTAACAGAGCATTAAATGTTTAATAGGCCATTAGCATAAAATCTTTTAAAAATTATTTGGGAATATTTTCTATTATGCCTTCTTCCACTAACCAGATGAGTGTTGCGGTATTGAAATTCATAAAGGTGCCTAGTCTTTTGACCCTACCGAAGTCTAGTAGGTTTTTCACCTAATTCTCTGGAAATGTCAAACTTAATCACTCTATAATTATCAGTTAAACAGTCAGCTGTATCTCCTCATGGGCCCTTTGCATAAACATTTAGAACAATTAGCAAGTGAATCACTCTGAAATCCCATTATGAGCAGAGTCGGAGTGGATGTGCCATTTCTTGTTAAAAAGGTGCCTCTGACAGTTGTAAAGGCTGCGCAGCTTGAGCTACTTGGAGGAAGCCTAGCACTCCTGATTCCCGTGTCTATATCTGTGCTCCAAATCCCTGGCTGTGGAATCAGGTTTTACCTCTGTATATCTCAGCAAGGGGAATTGAAAGAGGGTTGGTAGGAACAGGAGGCAAAAACAGAAAGAAGTGGGTGGTGTTGCTATCCAGAACTTTGCCAATCAAGCTGAGAAGAGCTGTAAAACAGTAAGCGCCAAAATCTATCCAAAGCCAAATCTTCCCTTTCCCATGACCAGTTCAAGCAGGACTCACTTGGTGCCCGGGAAAATGAGGCAGAGCTGTTTCAGCAGAGCAGAAAAGGAGGTCAGCACAGATATACAGGCCAGTTAAAAAATGCAGCATTTCCTTTTCCCAGGCCATCTCTTACTAGAGCTCAGTTTTCTCCCCATCTGGAGGGAAGCTAGCAAGCTGAAATTTAGAATCCTAGAATGTGAAGACTAACTTTTCTGAATGTTGGGGGTTAGCACAACCGAGTCCACGGGTAGAGCCCTAACCTTGACTTCCGTGAGACTGAGGGGAATGCATCTCATGCTTTGACCAGAGAATGGAATGAAATTTTCATTATTATAGAAACTTCCAGCCATTTTATTTTCTCATAGCATTTGTGTCTCAATTTTACAAATATCCTCAGAGACTTTGGACAGAGTATTTCTGAAAGATCAATAATAATTACAATAGTGAGAAGAAAACAGATCAAAAGTTGGCATTGTCTTTTGAATTAGGCTAACTAGTGAGAGTGATAGATCACAGATACATAAAAAATATTCAGTCTGGCAGAGTCCTGGGGGAATGGCTGGAGTGACTCTTTTGTTTTACAAATAAGAAAGCTTACAGAGGTTGAATTACTTCCCCAAGGTAACAAGTCTAGCCAGTGGCAGAGCTGTTCCTAGAAACCAAGTATCCTTACTTCCAGAGGAGACTTTCCTGATCAGGTTTATTTGTTATCAATAGCTATCAGAATAGTTACAGTTATATTTCCCCAACCAAACAGCTTAAGGTAATTTTGTATTTGGAATAGAAAATGATTAATATAAACCTATGGAAAAAGAAGGTGATTGTATATAAAAATATGCTTTTTTAAAATACTAAAAATGGTAAAGTTGAAACTTTGGGGTTCACACTAACTTTTTCTTGGACAACTAGTGATGTGTGTTTTAATTAACACCATTGGTATAATTTCATACACACATATATGTTTAACAAACCTCAGCTACATGCATCTATCATATTGGCAAAGTGAAGCATATGCTGTTATATTGAGGCCTTTAGTAATTATATTATTCATATTCTTGATACATTGTAATATTTTATATTGGTTTATATTTGTCTTTCTGCATCTCAAATGCAAAACAACCTTCCCTAATGTTATGATGAGTTACAAATCAGAATATATTTATGTCATAACATGCAAAATTTAAGATTCAAAACCTTGTAAGTTTAATAGACTTATTTATAACTCTGAATATTGAACAGACCTTTTCACATTTACTAAATTCTGTGTGTTTTAATTTGCCAATGTAGGTCTGTTTTAAAATAAATTTCCAGGATTGAATATTCATTAAAAAAAGTTAAATGATTTCAGTTACTTAATCACATTCCCATTTAGATGACCTCTGTAGGCGTGAAGTTAATACCTTACAGAAATGAGTGGGTGAAGGAAGGGACAATTCACATTATTGATGTTCACTGCAGAATTTCATTAAGGATCGATTTCTTTGTCTCACTTCTCCTTTTCTACATCTTTTCTCACATCCTCCTTTAGGAAAGTCTTGTAAGATGCAATTCAATCTGGTATTTGACTACCTTTGCACCTCAGTCTTGAGGACAAAATGGAAATGACTGAAAAGAAGTTATCTTCCACCTTACCTTGTGATAACTTAACCTGTAAAGGGCTGCTATTCACATCAAGAATAATCAGAATTGAGGTGAAACTATGATAGACTGTGTCTATCTCATTCACCATTTCTCTTAATCCATGTACAATTATTATAGTGATTGCATACTGGGACATTTTTTTCCAGAAAAAAAAAAATCACCTTCACTAGGATACTGCCTTATAAAAGTCTTCATTCTTCTTAGTACCTATCCTTGTAACATAGCCTTTTTGTTTAGAAAGTGTTTTTAAAAACTTTCGATAAGGAAAGATCTCATAGAGGCACTATATCCAGAGATGCCTGGAAATGAGTCTCCCCTGGAAGCCTGGTCTAGTCATCTATAATTATACAAAGCATGAATTTGTTTGGGGGAGGGGGTGACATGTACTGTGTCGGGATATAAATCAATAGGCATGTCTGGATTTGTAGAGTAAACTTACCTCCACCGTGGCCTTACAAGTAAGAATTAATCAGAGCTGTGATTACTAATGTTGTTTCTGTACTGTGTGTGCACGAGTGTGTGTACCCAAGCAAAATGTTTGGATATGAATATTGACTGGGTTGATTAGCATGGGCTCACTCTGCAGGGCTTGGAAAATATTAGACTTCTCTTCAAAGAAACCAGAGGTGCCAGATAAAACATATGAATGAAATATGTTATTAGGAGCATTAATCCTATTGAGTTTCAAGCTTTTCCCTTTAATTCTGATACAAAGTAGGAAGACCTAGGAAGACCCCAAAAATGTATTTGGGAGTTTGGTGGATTAGTTTAAGCCTGTTGGAAAATTGATTTTAAAAATACAAGTGCAATGAGTGATTGTACAGATAAATCATAGGCTGTGTCCTCTCATTCATTTATTCATTAAGGCAATAAATGTTTTTGACTGCCTACTATGTTTCAGGCCCTATTCTAGAGCCCTCACTGAGTGATGAAAAATTCCAATAAGAAAACTGGCTCTCCTACAGTCTATATTCTTTTGAAGAGGAAATCAATATTTATCAGGCATTGTTAACAACTCCTAGGCAGAGTTTAGAATAATAACTAGTGATAGTCTGGTAACTATTGTCAAATTTCTAGATTATATAGTTTTCCAACAACATAGAGGCATTTTATACTCAGATGCTGTTAATTGCTTTACTTGTCACTGACTGAATCCTGGCCATCTGCCTGTTACAGTTTGACTTGTTGAACTAAGTGAGGGCCTTTCTCTATCTCCAGCTTCATGTTCCCAAATTCCACAGAGGTTGAACTGAGCAGACAACACTGCATTATTTCCTTCTGTTTGGCTTATTACCACCATGACCTCTAGAACTCTCACAGTACCAGCTCTAAATAAATTTAAAACTCGAATCCTTGGATGAACATCAGGCACTAAGAAAGAATATGGAGTCTGCACTTGACCTCATATCTTTTCATTCCAAGTTTATAATAGACTAAACAAATCTCAAGAAATTTATTATCTCAGTTTTATAGAGTTGAAGAGGAATGATCCATGTAAATGAAAATGAGCCTACATCTTTATTGTAGGGTAAAGCTCGTCTTGCTGTGTGGAATTCTGGGAGTTGGGCTATTCACCATTTTTGAATTCACATACATGAATACAGAGGCTTGATATGATATAGATATTTATTCAGTGCCTGGACTGTACTTTTTTAGAGTGCAATGGTTTGAGTGTGTCCCCCAAAAGTTCATGTGTTGGAAACTTGGCCCCCAGTACAGTAGTGTTGAGAGGTGAGACCTTTAGGAGGTAATTGAGTAAAAAGGACTCTGCCCTCAAGAGTGGATTAACTCATTCATGCATTAGTGGATTAATGGGGTATTGAGGGAGTGGGTTAGTTATTGTGAAAGTGGGTCTGTTATAAAAACAGTTTGGCCATCTTTCATGAGCCTCCTCAACATGTGCTGCCCTGTGCCACATCGGAACTCTGCAAGGAGTCCTCACCAGCAAGAAGTCCCCTAGACTTTTGACTTCCAAACCTCCAGAACTATACGAAATAAATGTTTTCCTTTACAAATTACCCAGTCTCAGGCATTAAATTATAGCAACAGAAAGCAAACTAAGTCATAGAGGTTACTTTTATCTCTTTAAACAAATCATGGTCCCATGTGGTTAAAAATGACTGACTCAAGTACTAAATGCCCATAATATTATTGACGCCACAGTCTTGATCCCAGAAACTCTGTCATCTCTTCCAGCCTTGACATGGTCTTATCAGCAGGTGAGATTTTCTTGCAAAAAAAAAGAGATCCTTCTGGAGTCCTTGCTCAAGGCATCAATAGTTGTTATTATTCCTTTAAAGAAAAAAGACAAAAATAACCTACACAAAATATGTTCTGTTTCTAGACTTAAATCCTTTATAGCCTGAAAGGCAAATGGGAAAGGTAGTGCTGGATCTTTTGTTATTGAAGTTTTTGATTCATCTCTACACTTTACTATAACAGTAAATGTATCAACTTATGTCCCTACAGTCCACTTAATGTAGCACAACATGAGAAACCTGTAGTCATGTTTGTTACTAGTTTTCCCGGCTGTGATCTTTTAACACAACAACAAAAACCCTTGTCTATGGTACAGGCACATGAACAATAGTCACAGTGCTAAATATGGGATGTTTGCAGTTTTTTTGTTTTTGTTTTTTTTTTGAGTTGGAGTCTCCCTCTTGTCATCCAGGCTGGAGTGCAGTGACATGCTCCTGGCCTCTGCAGCCTTGACTGGCTGGGCTCTGGCAATCCTTCCACCTCAGCCTTCCAAGTAACTGGAACTATAGATGCACGCCACCATGCCCAGCTAGTTTTTATGACTGATTGTAGAGATGAGGTCTCACCAAGTTGCCCAGGCTGGTCTCAAACCCCCGGGCTCAGGCAGTCCTCTCACCTGACCTCCCAAAGTGCTAGGATTACAGGCTGAGCCACCATGCCCGGCCATATACAGTCTTTTTTTAGAAAATTTAATTCTACTCCAGATGCATGGAAGGGAGAATGTAGGCTCTGTGAATCTGAAAGCCTTAGGGTCTTTCTGGGAAACTGTGGAATCAAGTTTCAGTCCTTGTTATGCAGAGAATAAAATTGCATGTGGTATTTAAAAAGGGGAAATTATAGGACTCCTTTGAATGTGCAATGGATATTTCTCCTTTTTAGAAA
Source organism: Carlito syrichta (assembly GCF_000164805.1). Classification (NCBI taxonomy): domain Eukaryota; kingdom Metazoa; phylum Chordata; class Mammalia; order Primates; family Tarsiidae; genus Carlito; species Carlito syrichta. The sequence goes on along the minus strand of NW_007233339.1, from coordinate 45,111 downwards.
GAAAATCAAAACAAGAAGGGGATAATTCTTGTTTATGCTATGCCTTTGCATTTTAGCATGTTGCATTCACCAGTCAAGGCTTGTTTACTGAGCATATGCCACTGGGCTCTGTGCTGGGATACAGGGGAGCACAAGTCTAACTCAACCCTGGCCTCATGGAGCTTATACAATTGCAAAAGAGGCAGATACTACACAAAAAATTACACAAATCATGACTTGACTGCGATTGTGTGAGGCATTCAGAGTCAGCCCATGTTGCTATAAGAGTATTTGGTGGAGGAATCTAATAGTGTCTGGTAAAGAGAGCTTCTTTGAGGAAATAATCTTTGAGCTAACACTTGAAAGATATTTGGTGGTTGCTTATTCCTTATTATATGTTGCTTGATGTGAGGAAACTCCATAAATCTAAAATCTTTTTTTGTTTCCTTTTCTTCATATAAATGTTTTTAATAGTGAAATAAGGTGCTACATGATACCGAGCTAAAAATTAATAGTAATTATTAGATTAAAAATAAACATCACAATATATATAGTAAAAGCCTTTTTAAGATTTCTCCCTATCACTGGCTTGTTTCATTCATATACAAAGAAGTATGTGGGAATGTCACTCATCTCCTCTTTGAAGTAGGCTATAAGGTTTTCAGAGAATGTCATTTTGGTAGACTGGTTTCAAAATGATGCTGGAAGATTCTTGGTGTTCCTAGAACTACTGGGTCTACTATTACCTTGGTTCAGGCCTTTACCAGTATTTGTTCACTAGCCTCTTAGTTGGTCTCTCTGACTCTTTAGCCTCTTTCTTTCTGAATCATTCTCCATACTACTACTAGGTTGATCTTTCCAAAAGCAAGTCTGATGATGATGCACTTGATGATAACACTGCTTCTTAAGATCTGCCTTGTTTCCCTGCCTCACCCTGCAGTAAATTCACAAAAGCCCTGAACCACAGCTACTGAGAACCATTTGCAGTCACTAGAGCATGCTGTGTTCTCCTATACTTTAGTGCGTTTACATAGCTTGTTTCATCCACCTGGAGTACTTTTCTGTGCATTCTTTCTCTACGTTGTTAACTCTTATTCCTAAATTCTCAGTCCAAGTTTCAGCTTCTTCAGGGAATCACTCCTTCATGTTTCCTGTCCACATACAAACAACAATGTGATACCCATTAGCCACATGTGGACAATTAAATTCATAATAATGGGCTGGGTGTGGTAGCTCATGCCTGTCATTCAATCCCTTTGTTGCAAGGCAGGAGGATTGCTTGAGCCCAGGAGTTCAAGATCAGCCTGGGCAACAAAGCCAGACTTCTTTTCTATCAAAAAAAAAAAAAAAAAAAAAAGTTAGGTGTATTGATACTTGCCTGTAGCCCCAGCTACTTGGGAGCATAGGTGGAAGGATCACCTGAGTCCAGGAGTTTGAGGCTGCAGTGAACCATTACTGTGCTGTTGAACATTAGTTTGTGTCACAAGGTGAGACCCTGACTCAAAAGAATATGTGTTCAATGATGAAAGGTACTACAATTTTAGGATCTCAGTCACACTAGATACATTTTACATACTCAATAGAAAAGAGTGTAAAATGTATCTAGTGTGACTGAGATCCTAAAATTGTAGTACCTTTCACACATTTTACATAATAGAAAAGAGTGGCCGGGCTCAGTGGCTCAGCCTGTAATCTCGTGCTTTGGGAGGCCGAGGTGAGTGAATTGCCCGAGCCCGCAGGTTCGAGACCCGCCTGGGCAACTTGGCGAGACCTCATCTCTACAATAAATCAAAAAATTAGCCGGGCATGGTAGCACATGCCTATAGTTCTAGCTACTTGGAAGGCTGAGGTAGAAGGATTGCTAGAGCCCAGCAGGTTGAGGCTGTGGTGGGCGGGAGTGGCCACCGCATTCCAGTCTGGGTGACAGAGTGAGACTCCAACTCGAAAAAAAATGAGTGGCTGAAGGTCACTTATTGGACAGGACAGATAAAAAAAACCTTTTAACCATTGCAGAAAGTTCTATTGGACAGTGTGAGTTAAAAGGTGTGAAACATTTTCTTATCTTCCTCTTCGGACTTTTAACTTCTTGATGTCACATATGTATCTCCAGTGTAAGCAATGTTCAATAAATATTTGCTGGAAAAAAACTTCAATAACTTATTTAAAAATGAGTTTTACATCTGTTCTGCTATTGTATGTAAGCAATCTTTAAAATTTTTTTTTTGGTTAAGCAAGATTCATTTTTTTGACCAAAGGCATTTCCAGACAGATAAGATGAAAAGTCAGAAACAATAAACAGGGAAGAGCTCTTGGTATACCTTTTGCCTCAAGCTCAGGGAAGGATCAAGCCTGTACCGTTATGCCACATTACTAAGAAGGAAGGCAGTAGGGGCTTAGAGTTTAGTAGCAGGTACAAATATTGCTCATAAAAACAGGCTATATCATATTTTCTACAAATGACATCTGCTAGACTGTGTTATTTTTAGACGGAAGGCAATACTAATGGTAGCCTAAATGTTTATTTTGGATTCTAGGGGGAGAAACTGGGATGATGGAGCAGTTTAAAATTATTTGCCAGCTATCCATCATGAGATTAACTAGTTTAGAGATGTTCTTTTAAGCATGGGCTGTCCTCTAGGGCTATGGGATGAAAAAAAAAATACAATACCCAAATCTAGGGGGATCAAATATAATAAGCAAAGGAGATCTATTTTCTTCCAACAAAATAAAGGAGCCCTTGAACTCTCTAATCTGTTAATAAAAACAGAAGAACTGATCCTGTAAAGAAGGAAACATTAAGGGCAAAAGAAACTTGATTTTGTTACCTTTGTTTTCTGAATACAACTACACTGTATAATCTGTTAATTCTACACTCAGTTTGAAGCAAATTTCCAATGATCCAATTTCTATTCTTTTCAAAGTTAGCTATCTTTGTAAATTGTAATTGCTCTTTCAAACATCTTTTCAAGGAAGCCAATGGACCCACATGTGTCTTCCAAAGTTTGCAGTAAGCCCTGGAATAAAGCTTACTTTTGAATGACTCACAATGATTGGCAGCTTTAGCTGGATTTATATGATTTAACAGTTTCCTCTTCCTCTGTTCCTCGTCTTCCATTTACTTTGGATGGAATTTTGCTAAATCCATCATATTCTCATATTGTGTTTACAATTGTGGATATAGCTATTTGGCAATAAGACCGAGCCATTCACTTCTTATAGCATTCATTGGTTGAGTTTAGTTTAATCCAGTGACAGTCAATTCTCAAAAGTGTTTTGTAATCTTTAATGAAATAGAGATATCAATTAACAATGATGATGCAAGAAAATAATAAAACAACATTCAAATTCAGTCTCACCACCTCAGAACAACTGGTCTTGTTTGTGCCTATACTTTTCCAGAGTCTACATGCTTACATATTTTATCAATTGTAGTTTACATAATACTTTGGATTCTGATTTTTTTTCTCTTAAGATTATATTTTAAACATTAAAAAATTCAATTTTGGAAATCTGTAACTCTGGTATTACTTTGAAATAGTCTGAAGAGGCATTTACTGCCTAAGGAATCCCAACAAATCATTTCAGGCTTCTGTCAGTCTCTGATGACACCATTTAGGAAGAAGTGGAAGTAAGAAATAAAAACTAATGTAACCCTGTGAGGGAAGAAGACAACTGAGTTGCCAAGTGCTGTTTTCTGACAAGGCATCTCTAGAGAGGACAGGATGAAAGCCACACAAATTACTGAAAACAATTTAAGAAATAGGAGATCCTATAAGTGTGGGGAAGAGAGATGTAAAGAATAGTGTGATCTGAAGGAATCTTTTCTTTTTCTCAAATATATATGGTAAAGATAGTTAGCAAAGTGTGTTTTTGTGTTTCCAAAAGAGTCCCTTCTTGGTCTAGGAAAGAAGGGGTGTGTAAGCACATTGTACTGAAGGGGAAAGTGCAGATTTTATCCTGCACAGCAAGAGAGGTTTCGTGGCAGGGCCTTTCCTATCACTGTTTAAATCAGTCATTTGTCCTTGCACTGACCTTTCAAAAAAGGGTCTTTATATTGTCTGCCTGAGCCACACTCCTGAAATACTGTCATCTTTGTGGAAACCACGCTGCTGCCTGAAATAGTAACATAGCAGACAATGGTATAACAGTATAATAGCATAACAGTGCAACAGACAATAATATGACACAGTAGACAATAACATAACAGTAGCAACATGTATTCTATGAGTGCATGTTCGTGTACATATGTAGTCTTCCTATTAGTCTAAGGGGAACAAAGAAGACAAACTTTTCACCTTTTTTTCTACTCTTCTCTCATACTGGTGTTTTTGATTGGGATGTCACTACTGGGAATAGGGAGGTCTAGGTTTATACAGCTGGTAGATGGAGGGAAAGCACTGAGGATTTAACTCATTCTTTGTTTTGGTTACTTAGGCTGCGGTAAACTTAAACTCAGATGTTATTCTTCTAATTGGGTTGGAGTGGGAAAGAGTGAGCATTGCCTTTTTTTGTTGCCTTATGTGTATCTGGCACATCTGATATGTTTAAAGACGGGTGTTGTCATGCTGGCAAAAATCATCACCAGGCTAAATTCTCAGACAAATATGAGAGTAATTTTCTCATAATTTCATCAGCCTGGAATATACCACATCCTTTTTGTGTGTCCTTCACATACAAAAACATATTTTCATATTTCTCATTCTTTGTTTTTTTTTTAATATAATGTCTGTAAATGCTACCCAAGGTGCATTATAATTCTAACACTTTACAATTTTATGATTTACTTAGGCTGGACCTGTACAGTGAGAATGGTAACTTAGATAGAAACTAATGAGAGAGGGGGAGAAAAACTAAAATTCATCAAGGGCATATAGTTGACCGAGCATTATGTTAAGCACCACATATATAATATTATTCAATTCTGTGCTGTTGGACAAAAAAGTCCTACTCCCAATTTTTAGATGAGGGCATGGGTCAGTGGTGAATAATTGTCCAATGTTTTTCTGCCAGTATGTTGTAGAGTCAAGGAGGAAGTGTAGCTTTTTTTTTTGACCCCAAAATTCAACTCTTTTTGAATTTGGCTTTGTCAATAACATGCTGTCCCATAACCTAACCATGTGGTCCTGTGCTATACTTGCATGTAGGAACCTCTGATTTGAGGGACAGGAACAGAGAGCAGAATAGTGGTTATGGGAATGGACTTCAGAATCATCATGTCATCTGCATAGATAACAGAGAGGACTGTGAAGATCTTCAACAACATTAAAGATATTAACAGCAAGGATCTCATAATCTCATCATCTGAAAGCAATTATTTTATTATTATTATTATTATTTTTGAGTTGAAGTCTCACTCTGTCACCCAGACTGGAGTGCAGTGGCCACTCCCGGCCGCTGCAGTCTCAACCCGCTGGGCTCCGGTGATCCTTCTGCCTCAGCCTTCCAAGTAGCCGGAACTACAGGTGTGCGCTACCATGCCTGGCTAATTTTTGATTTATTGTAGAGATGAGGTCTTGCCAAATTACCCAGGTGGGTCTCGAACTCGGAGGGCTCAGGTAATCCACTCACCTCAGCCTCCCAAAGCATGGGATTACAGGCTGAGCCACTGAGCCCGGTTGAAAGCAGTTATTTTAATTATTGTATGCTTTACACATGCATGACTATTTCATGTATTTATAATTATAATCTATATGCCACTTTTGTTCTAGCATTTTTAAGATTAATATTATTTCATAAACATTTTGGGGAGTGTTTTATTTATCTAACATTACCCAAGTTCTTTCATTTCCTCTACGCTCAACCTCTCAATACATGCAGAACATATTGCAAAGAATAAAGCAACTTCAGTACAAATGACAATTTATTTTTCTAATGCATTTCTTTTCAGAATAGGTCAAAAATAGTACACATTGATTCTATAAAAATTAAGACATTCAAGGTTTCAATTCTGTGTGTGTGTACTTTCTGACTAAGGCAGCTATGGTTGATTCACTATGCAAATAAGTGTACCTTTGAGTCATTGATCATACATGCCAGCTAATGACACACCTACAGTTCACTAATTTGATAAGAAACCTATATATTTTAGCTCTGCCATATATGAAGCGACATTATATATCCATAAAAATTTGGAAAGCAAGGGCTTCAGTTAAAGCCAAATTCTAATGGGAAAAAATAAATGGTGTATTATGTGGAAGGAAAAGCCAGGTTCCATCATTTACTGGAGCAAGTTTTCCATGTTAATTGGATGGGAATATTTTGTGCAGATGAGAGAAATAAGCATCACACGCAGACCATTCTGATGTGTGTCATTGCCCTTGTTGACCGAGGCCTGCAAGGTAATGTTTCTACTCCAAAAAGCTTATGATCTGAGGGCTGTTTAATTTATCCCCAAAGAATTAGCAGAATGAAGTTACCTAATAGCAGCAAGTTTGTATCCCACAGCTGTCCATAGGTTCCCAGCCAAAATAAGCTACCCAGATTTCCAGCAAACTCAGACACTTAGAGTATTTGCCCTTGCCCTAGCTGAATAAGGTTACTTGTTCTATAACTGTTATTTATTGCAGATTGGATCTCTTTGGTTTATTGTTCTGCCACAGCATTCCTAATAATTTTCCCCTTTAACCGGGCAATCTTATGATCACAAATGACCTCAGGATTGAACATTCATTGGAGGGCTAAAACGGTGAGTCAGCCAGTGAACTGGCTCCTTTCACCCCTGCAAGCAGCAGCTGATGAGATCCCAGGTGCTCCAATCTAAACCTGCATTTTTTATGAATGTGGAAGTGGGACTTTCCTGGAAGGCAGCAGTACCTGTTGTGCACAAGACCTAGTCAAAGTTCTGCCTGATTTATCAGGGAAACAGCTGGCCCCCATTAGGACATGATCAGTTTCAATCAGCCCTGATTAAGGTGTGCCCTTGATGCCACAGCTGGTTCATTCCTGGGCATTTCCCAGCACTAGACTGTGAAGAGCTGAGCTATATAAGAAACATCTCCTTTCAGAAGTCACAGGCCTAGTAAGATGCTCCTGGATTGGTTATCTGCATATGGAGAAGCCTAATGGGCCTTGACTCCATTTCCTGTTCAGAATTGCTTTGTCCTGAGTTTCCAAGTACTTTCTCTCAGCTTTTAGCAAAGAATAATTAGGTGATCTGCCCCTTTTTCATTTCTGTATCTTTTGGCATCAAATGACACATTAATTAGCCCTCAGAAGTAATCACAAATTGAAAGGCAACTGACCCAGCTGATATCTCATTCAGGAAAACTTAAGTATCTCCTCAAACCCACATAGCATTTGTCTAACATACCATGATGGAATGGAAAGGGCTTTGGAATCAGATGGGAGTCCAAATTCCAGATTTTTCACTTAGTATTGTATGATATTTAACAAGTCACATCACTTCACTTTGTTACAAATTTCTCATTTATCAAATAAAGCTACTAATACTTAATTTCTAGAATTGTTGTTGATGACAGATGAAACAAGACCAAGTACAGCACCTGACACATAGAAAGTTTTCAATAAATCTAAGCATAAATATCATTAACTAATGTAATAATTTTTAAATTCCAGACATGTGGAGTATGCTTAGTCCATGTTAATTATATTTACTGATATTAATAATATCATGCACACAGTTATTATATTCTCATGATTAGTCCTTAGAGATCAGTTGACCAGGTGGCAAGCTGAGAGAGAATAGAGATACTTGTAGAAAACTGAGGGTGGAAAGACGCAAGTGTGGATAAGTTGGGCAGAGGGACCATTATCCATCTGTATATGCAACGACTTAGGAACATATACACACTTAGCAGAGTGCGTATCAAAACCTGGTCTACGCAGAAGGAAAGACCAAAGAATGTACTGTTAAGTTGGCAAGAAAGCTGCCGAGGTTCAGAGAATTTTTAGCCAAAAGCAAGAAGAAATGTTTGTTGAGTGTCAAATAGAAATATCATGTTAACTTCCAGATACCAAAATGAAGTCTGAAGATGTGGGTCATAACAGGAAAATGGATGCAAAGTAAATAGAAAACACAGAACCATAAGTAGCAGACATAATTGAAGGAAAGAGTATAAATGAAGAGAATTTGGAATGATTTGGTATTATTGTAAATCCTCGTCAAATGTCATTGATACATTATTGGAAACTATGACTTTAAGTGAAATAAAGATTAATAAAGATTAATTATTTAATTAAATGGAGTAAGATTAATAAAAACCAATTTTACCATAGGCTAATCGATATAAATAAGAATTAAGTTCTGGCCACAAAAACATCACCAAACTTTTTAGGAACAACCCAAAATAATTCTGATATTAAACATTTAAATACAAGTGAGCTATACATACATTAAGACAGATTAATACAAACAAGTAAGATAATTTATTTACCCACTTTTTGGTGAATCCGTGAGTGATGGAGGTTGTAATGGAGGTGGGTCAAATCAAGGAATAAATGTTTGTAAAGTGAAAATTGTCAGAAGTACCTCTTTCTACCACATAGTTAAAAAATTATCACAAACATGATGGACTCCCTGAGTAATTTTGAACAGCATTGGTTATTTTTGTGCATTTGAATGATTATCCTAGACTTTACAGATTTTTATCTGACAATAATTGTATTCACCTATTCATTCATTTTTCAACCTGTTTATCCTAGTTCAGGATTTAGGGTGGCCACGGTAGCTCAGGGCACAATGGAGGAACCAGCTATGGCCAGGACACCATCCCATCACAGGATGCACTCACACAAACACCCACACTCACTCCAAATGGGACTATGCCGACATGCCAATTCATTATTGTATACATATTTGCAATTTGGGAGGAAAGGGGAGGACTTTTCACAAAAAAGGGAGAAACTACACAAACATGGGGAGAATGTGCCAACTCCACACAGACAGTGCCCATGGCAAGAAAGTGTTTGCTTTTTTTTGTTGTTGTTTAAATCAACATTGTAATCAAACGACCTTGGATGAAGCAATGTTATTTGAGGATCTGCTGTATTGTCACTTGTGATTTCTCCTTTCTCCTTTTTTTTTTTTTTTTTTTTGAGTTGGAGTCTCACTCTGTTGCCCAGACTGGAGTGCAGTGGCATGCTCCCAGCTACAGTGATTTCTTTAATGTGCCTGATGCTTTACAGATTGTGAAACATTTTTACCCACATTATTTATTTAATCATATTAATAATGTGATAGATGGGTGAATATTTTTCCTTTCCTTTCCTGAAGATGAGGAAACTGAGTTCCAAAGTGTCTACTTAATTGGTCCAAGATCTCACAGAAGGCAAAAAACTGGGACAAGGTTAGTCTAGGCCCTTGGGTTTAAAATCTAGCCTTCTTATATTAAAATGTGATGAGCTGCTTATTAAACTGTATGTTTAACTTATGCCAACTCTTTACATTTTGGAGTCTCTGAAATTCTCCATTGGAAGGAACTCAAGTAGACAATATGACATCCATGTCTTTAATTGGCTTCTCACAGTAGATGGGTAGATAAGAGGAAATAAACAGTGAGAAAGCATTTTATAAACATTAGCTTTTACCGTTATTAATACCTAATTTTAATATATCATATTATGGTACAACCACATGTCACTTAACAATAAGGCTAAAAGCATAATTTGTGTAAAGCAAAAAAATAGGAAGAAACAGAATATAATGACCTATTTTTTTCTACTAGTTATATTTGGGCTTAGAACACAAAGCATTTGAAAAACAACATGCCTGTCAGATGCTTTTAAAAGGGAAATTTAGGATTCACTGGTAACATCAGGAATAGGGATTGATGGAATAAATATCTCATCACCAGGCAGCCTCTGTAGCTGGCACTTGGGCACTGATGTGACCTACAGAGGGAACAATTCCTGCAGAGAAACGGGGCACTGATCCCCCTCCTGATGGATCCTATACATGTAAACCCCTCCAGTGACAACACACATGTGGGCAGACAAAGGTTGTTGTGTATTATAGAAGTCATGTGATTCCATAGCAGTAAGCACTGATCTCATAAATTATAGAGTATCCTCTCAGAAAGGAAGGTTTACCCAACTTCTTTATTTCATAGATCAGACTATTGAAAGTTAAAGAAATAATGTGATTTACTAAAACTCAGTTAGAGAATGGCAAATCTGAGACCCCAGTCTACTACTCTGTTCATTATTCTACTCTTTCCTCCTTGCTCAGCCAAGGATTTTCTGTGTTGGTGGTTAAATTCAACAGCACTCATGTATTGTACCAAGCACTGTGCTAGGCACAAAGACAAGACATTGTATCCACACTCAAAGAATATATAACCTGAGAGAAAGAGATCAGAATCTACATGATGCCTATTATTTTCAGATTGTGAATTTCTCCCAGAGTGGCTTGAGTTCTCAGCTGTATTCCGTTAATTGATATTCATGATACTCACTGGACTGTCAAAAACTAACACTGGAGAGAAATGACAGGATCCAGATAGGCAGAAAGGAGAGAAATCGGATAGCCTAGGCTGGAGTCAAACAGTCTCCTTTACTAGGTTGCTGATGTGGACTGAGAGTAGCTCCTGGATGTGGGGAAAGGGTGAATGAAAAAACCCCTGGGCTCATACCACAGACTTTGGTGGGACCCTGAGTCTTCCAGGACACCAGTTTCAAATGGAAACTGCCTAAGTATTGTTCAAACCACTCTGCAGAAATCCACGTGGAGTTTTACAGGCACCCGAGCACTTAGTTACAGCCACATCATTCCCAAGGTCCCAGTCCCAGATGGTGATGACCTACTGGGGGCCATGCCAGCTGCCAGGTCATGGAGGGAGTGGAAAGACCAGATGCTTTAATTTGCCCCAAGAACAAATGCTTTCCTGCTCAAGATGTTTTGGGAGGACTTGTGGTTTGGCATACTGTTACATTCTGAGCACAGACTGCCCATGGCAAAGGCCTGGGGGATGGGTGGATCTTGACACTTAGCAACTCTTCTTTCCTTGCCTGAACTCTTGTGCTACATGGAAATCTCTGCTCACACATTACTCCAGTGTCCAGGGGATTTCCTCCTGATCCCCACTGGGGTCACTACTTGTGCACACACTTGCACTTGCGCGATCCTGCTTCCCAACTAGCCTTTTCTCTCTACTCGCCTTAGTAGCCAAACACAAGTAGGGAATGTTGGGAGTTTCATAACTCCCCCCCCAATGCCTGGTACATCTGAGTACTTCGCTAAGGCAAAATAAGCCAAACATAAAGCCTGCGGCCACCACCGCAGCTGGTTTTCTCCTGCAAGTGCCACCTTTTGGCCAAATGTCAACTGGAACAGTCCTAAACAACATCTACTAACACAATCACAGTACTTGGTGTCTGTTGCTGGACCACAGCTAACACCATTGCTCACACCACCTCAGCCACTCAGGAGGTCTTGAATCTGTGCACATACCCAGTACAGCCCTGCCACAACAGGCATTTGAGAAAGCCACTACACTAAGGTTATATACAACCAAGAAAATCCTACAGAGTCTATATCACTCTGCTGCCAATCCATCAGATCTAGCGCCTACAACTGCCATTGGAAAACCAGAGGACTGGTCAGCACTGTCCAGCTCTACCCAACAATGCCTCCCTCAGGAGCTAAGAAAAAAGTTCGTCACTGCACATCTAGCAGACTGGTTCATAACCAGAGGCATCAAAGAGCTTCTCCAGAGGGACCTCCAGAAATGTTGGTAACCAATTCTCAGAAGACAGAACCAAAACTACAGGTAAATAACAATAATCAAAGCCTAAATGGAGAGCTAAGAGGAGAGTCCTGGAGCCTGTTAGGGAGTTCCCTGGAAGATTCTACAACCCACACAAAAAGAAAGGTAGAGATCAAATTCTGAGAGACTTGGTATTCCATGAAAAGGGTAGGTGGGAGTACTGGCCTCTCTGCCTTTGCGGCACTCTGCTAGTACCTGAACTCAAGGAGAGCTTCTCTGCCCTTGAGAGCCAAAGTGCTGAAGTGGGCTGTGATTTGGGGACTTCTCAAGGGCATTACACTGGGCCACCAGATCGCACAGTGTCTCTTCCCTTTCCTTCTAGATCAGAGCTTCAGTTACAGTTGCCATACCTGGTGCACACTAGTTGTGCAACTTTGTTCTGCTCAGGGACCTTCAACCCTCATGACTTCATATCACCAGAACTCTTAAGACTCTTCCCAGCCCTAGCCTGGATTGTGACAGCCTCATAGGGCAGGTAGACCAAAAAGAGCAGCAGAACTCACAGTAGTTGAGCCCTCACGGATTACCACTCCCAAAGGAAAGAAGACTGCATTACATCAAAGTGCACCCAGTGTAACAACAACAACAAAAAACTCAGAGTGCAGGTTTCTCTGTGTCACAGAACTTCCACTTGAGGGAAGTTTCTTTCAGCAGAGAAACATTACTAGACTCAGTGAGAAGGCTATGGTTCTGCTCCAGCAGTTCAGCAAACTGGGTGCTTGTGAAGAGTCTTGGAGAAGGGATCCCCCTCTCCCAACACTGCAGATATTCACCTGTCTTGTTGGAGCTCAGTGTAAGTGCACCTGTTGACAAATTCTTTGCAGTACTTTAAGGTAACTGCATCCCCACTGGAGGTGTGTCTTTCCGGCTCAGGCTTGCACAAGAGGTGGAATGCCACTCCTTCTCTTCAATAAATATCAACTTTCCTACAAATGGACAGAAGTTCATGTCTGAACTGAAAATTTGGAACATCAGGACAGGAATGAAATATGAAGGCAAATGGCTTCCCTGGCAGCCTAGTAGTAGAGCTGAAGTGGCTTTTCCCCTTCCTTCACTCAGAAAAGACCTTGGTACATTTTACTGGAAGCTCCCTCTGTTGCATTTATTAGGACTGAGACTTTTGAACACCACAGGACTATTGCATATAACCATCTGCTCATCCACAACCATTTTCTTACCCACATGTGACTCATAATGATCTGGAACCTGAATGGGTCAACCCAGAAAAAACAATATGGGGGCATGGGAGAACAGAGCACTCCACACTACTGGGGAACAAGATAAGCTTCATGAGTCCATTGGCATTCTAGACCCACACAAGACAGTGAGCCTACATACACATACCAATAATTGATACTACAAGCAGCACCAGGAAAAACCAACACACAAAGACTCTCTATAACCCAGGAACTCATACAGATCTCTGAAAGCAGTCAGAGTTGAAGTTATATGATCATAAACTAGGCACATTAAAGAAATCTCCCTAAGGGGAATAAAAAAAATATTTGTAACAAAAGTAAATTTAACAGTAATAAGAAGAAATAGCCAACCCAAATGAAAAAGAAACAGAAAAATGATCCTAGCAATATGAAAAAATATATATTAAATTAAAAAGAGTTTTCAACTCCCTCAAAAGACAACACTAATTCTCCAGCAATGGATCCTAACCAAAATGAAATCTTTGTAATTCCAGATAAAATAATTCAAAAAGTGGTTATAAAATTGCTCAATGAGATCCAAGAGAAAGTTGAAAACATAAAGAAGTAAAAAGAAAAAAATATTTAGAGTATGAATAAAAAATTCTCCTAAGAGACAGATACTTAAAAAAAATTGCAATCCAAACTTTTGGAAATGAAAGGCTCCTTTATGAAAGTACAAAATACAGTGGAGCATTTTAGCAATAGATGGGACCAAGTAGAACGAGTAATTTCAGATCTTGAAGACAAAGCTTTTGAATTAACCAAATCCTAAAGGAATTAAGAAAAAACAAAATCAAAAGAATCTAACACAAGAAACATGGAATTATGTAATACACTCAAACCTAAAAATCATAGGTGCTTCTGAAAGAGAGAGAAAAAAAGCAACAGTTTGATAAACACATTGAGGGTTTAAGTTTTAAGAAAAACTTCACTAGTCTTGCCAGAGATTTAAACATCCAAATATAAGAAACCCAAAGAACTCCTGGAAAATCCATTGCAAAAAGACTATCCACAAGGCATACAGTCATCAGGCTATACAAAGTCAATGTGAAGGATATAATTCTAAGAGCAGTGAGACAAAAGCATCAAATAACTTTTAAAAGCAAACCTATAATACTAACAGCAGACTTCACAGAAGAAACCTTACAAGCCAGACAATAATTTTATACCCCGCAAAGCGAAGTTTTACAAATAAAAGAGAAATAGTCTTTCCTGGACAAGCAGATGCTTAGGACATTCACCACCACTTGACCAGCTCTACAAGAAATGCTCAAAGAAGTTCTAAACAGTGAAACAAAAGATCAAAATGCACATTTGGAAAAACACTAAAAATTACAAAACTCACAGAGCATATAAAAAATGAACACAGTAGAGGAAACAAAGCAACTTGGTAATAATAAATATGATAACTGGAACAGTAACTCACATATTATTAACTTTGAATGCAAATGGTCTATATTTCCCACTTAAACAATATAGATTGGTCAAATGGATTAAAAACCATCCAAATATCTTCTGCTTTCAGGAGACCCACTTAATTCACAAATACTTGCATAAATTCAAGGTAAAAAAGTGGAAAAAGAATTCTCTGCAAGTGGAAATCAAAAACAAGCAGGAATATTTATTCTTATATCAGATAAAACAGACTTTAAATCAACAACAGTGAAAAAAGACCAAAAAAAAGTCATTACACAAGAATAAAGAAAACAATTGAACAGGAAGATGTACCAATTTAAAATATATAAGTACCTAACACCCACCATAGCTCCCAGGTTTATAAAACAAATTCCATTAGACTTAAGAAAAGAGATAGAAAGCAATATAACAAATAGTGATGAATTTAAACAATCCACTGTCAGCAATAGATAGATCATTGAGGAAGAAAGTCAATAAAGAAACACTGGACTTGAACTGGACTCTAGAATAAATGAGTCTAGCAGACATTTATAGAGCATTTTATCCCACAATTGCAGAATATACATTCTTCTCACCAGCAAATGGAATATTTTCCAAGATAGATAGTATTATAGGTCACAAAACAAGCCTCAATCAATTATAAACAAATCAAAATTAAATCAAGTAACTTCTCAGGTCAAGATGGAAATAAACTAGAAATTAACTCCAAGAGGAACTCTTAAAACTATATACATACATGAAAATTGTACCATCTGCTCCTTAATGATCTTTGGTTCAACAATGAAATCCAAATGGAAATTAATTTTTTTTTCAAAATAAATGACAACAGTGACACAAATATCAAAATCTCTGGGATACAACAAAAGCTATGCTTGGAAGAAAATTTATAGTATTTAAGACCTATGTCAAAATAGCTACATATTACATACCTCAAGGAACTAGAAAAACAAGAACATGAAAAAAAAAGCTAGCAAAAGAAAAGTAATAACAAAGATCAGAGCAGAACTAAACAAAATTGAAACAAACAAACAATACAAAGAATAAAAGAAACAAAAGGTTGGTTCTTTGAAAACATAAACTTAATTGACAGACCACTAATTAGATTAATTAAGAAAAGAAGAAACCAGGCTCGGTAGCTCAGCCTGTAATCCCGCGCTGTGGGAGGCTGAGGTGAGTGGATTGCCTGAGCCCGCGGGTTCGAGACCTGCCTGGGCAACTTGGCGAGACCTCATCTCTACAATAAATCAAAAATTAGCCAGGCGTGGTAGCGCGTGAAGGCCAAGGCGGAAGGATCGCTGGAGCCCAGCAGGTGGAGGCTGTGGTGGCCAGGAGAAGCCACTGCACTCCAGTCTGGGCGATGGAGTGAGACTCCAACTCAAAAAAAAAAAAAAAGAAGAGATTTAAATGAGCTCAATCAGAAATGAAAATGAAGATGTTACAACTGATGCAACAACAATACAAAACATCATCTGAGGTTATTATGAACACCTTTATGCAAACAAACAAGAAAACCCTGGAGGAAATGAATAAATTTCTGGAAACATACAACTTTTTAACCTTGAACCAGGAAGAAACAGAAACCCTGAACAGACCAATAATGAATAATGATATTGACTCAGTAAAAAAACAAAACTCCCAACAAAAAAAGCCCAGGACTGGATGAAATTACAGCCAATTCAAACAGACTTTCAAATAAGCACTGGTACCAATCCTACTGAAACTATTCTACAAGATTGAGGTGATAATCCTCTCTAATTTTTTTTATAAAGCCAGTATTACCCTGATATCAAAGCCAGAAAAGACACAACTACAACGACAAAATTACAGACCAATATCCCTGATGAACATAGATGCAAAAATCCTCAACACAATACTAGCAAACTAAATTCAACAGCACATCAAAAAGATAATTAACCACAATTAAGAGGGTTTCATCGCAAAAATACAGGAATGGTTCAACATATGCCAGCCAGTAAATGTGCTCCACAACATAAACCGAATTTAAAAGAAAAATCATATGATCATTTCAATAGATGCAGAAAAGAGCATTTGATAAGATCCAGCATTTCTTGATACAAAACCCTCAACAAAATAGGCATTGAAGGAACATAACTCACAATAATAAAAACCATGTACAACAAACCCACAGACAACATCATAATGAATGGGGAAAAGTTGAAAGCATTGCACTTCAGAACTGGAACACGATAAAGGTGTCCATTTTCACCACTTCAATTCAGCATAGTATTGGAAGTCCTTGCCTGCACAATCAGGCAAGAGAAAAGAATAAAGAGTATCCAAATTTGAAAAGAAGTAGTCAAACTATCTCTGTTTGTTGGTGATATGATTTTACACCTGGAAAACCCGTTCAGGAGGACTTGATAAACAAATTAAATAAGGTTTCAGGTTACAAAATCAACCACTTATATCAGAATCTCTCCTATACACTAATAACGACCAAGCTAAGAATCTAATTAAGAATTCAATTCCATTTACAATAGCTGTCCCCCAAAATAAAATATATTAACATTGTTAAAATGACCATACTACACAAAGCAATATACAAATTCAGTGCAATCCTTATCAAATTTTTACATAATTAGAAAAAAAATCCTAAAATTTATATGGAACCAAAAAGGAGCCTAAATAGCCAAAGCAATCTCAGCAAAAAGAACTAAATTGAAGGCATCACATTACCTGACTTCAAATTATACTACAAGGCTAAAGTAACCAAAGCAACATGGTACTGGTACAAAAGAAGATATATACCACAATGGAGCAGAATAGAGCATTCAGAAATAAACCTTAATACTTATAACTAACTAATATTTGATAAAGCAGAAAAAAATACACTGAGGAAGGGACATTGTATTCAATAAATGATACTGAGAAAATTGAATAGCCACATGCAGAAGAATACAATTGGATCTTATATTTCACTATATACAAAAATTAAGCCAAGATGGATTAAAGACTTATATAGAAGTTCTGAAACTATAAACATTCTAGAAGAAAACTGAGGAAAATCTCTTCTGAACATTGGCCTAGGCTAATAATTTATTACTAAAACCCCAAAAGCAAATGCAACAACAAAAAATAAATGAATAAGTGACAATTAAGCTAAAGAGCTTTTGCATAGTGAAGGAAATAATCAACAGAGTAAACAGGCAACATACAAAGTGGCAGAAAATATTCATAAACTATACATCTGACAAGGGACTAATCTCCAAAATCTACAAGGAACACAAACAAATCAGCAAGAAAGAAAACAAATAACCCATTGAAAAGTGGGCAAACAATATAAACAGCTCTCTCCCCTCTCTCTCTTTCTCTCCATGCACACACACACACACACCATGGAATACTATTCGTCCATAAAACACACACACACGCACACATGCACGCACACACACACACACACACACACACACACACACAGAGCAATGTTTTTTACTGCAACTTGGATGGAATTGGAGGTCATTATTCCAATTGAAGTAGTGCAGGAATGGAAAACTAAAAAACACATATTCTCATTTATAAGTAGGAGCTAAACTGTGGATCTGAAGAGAGAATGGTACAATAGACACTGTAGACTCGGGGTGAGGTTGGGAGAAAGTAGGAATAAAAAATTATCTATCAGATACAATGTGCACTAGTGGAGGTGACAGTTATACTTAAAGCCTAGACTTCACCATATACAATACATCTCTTTAACCAAAATCATGTATAGCCTAAAACTATTGAAATAATAATAATAAAAAAACTAGCACTGTGTTTTATTTTTTCATTTTTCTCTTTTTTTTTGAGTTGGAGTCTCACTCTGTCACCCAGACTGGGGCGCAGTGGCCGCACCTGGCTACCGCAGCCTCGACCTGCTGGGCTGCCTCAGCCTTCTGAGTGGCTGGAACTACGGGCACGCGCTACCACGCCTGGCTAATTTTTTGATTTATTGTAGAGATGAGGTCTCGCCAAGTTGCCCAGGCTGGTCTCAAACCCGCGGGCTCAGGCAATCCACTCTCCTCAGCCTCCCAAAGCGCGGGATTACAGGCTGAGGCACCGAGCCCAGCTTCATTTTTCTCTATAATTCCTCTTCACCTTTGTACCACCAGAACATTGCTAATGCTGTATTTACTATCACAAACACCCCTCACCTTTTGCAAGTGTGTGTGCACTTCATGACACATCTGTTCTTTCATAAAGGCTTCCATGCTTTCCCCATGCTTATATATTTTTCCTTCCACTGAGTTCATGGAAGTAATGTGTCCTATTTAAGTAATGTTTATGCCATCCATAACTTTTTATCTTATATTGTGTGTGTGTGTGTGTGTGTGTGTGTGTGTGTGTGTGTGTGTATTTACCATTATCTTCACTAAACTTTAGATACTTGGGCAAAAACAATGTAAGTTTAGTTTATCTCTACACCCCTATAATGTCTAAAAAAGTCATCACACAGAGTGGTCTCGATAAGTAGTCATGTAAAGAAATCTAGAGATGGCATAATTTAAGTCAATATTCATGAATTAAATATTCATTATAAACTTCTGTGTTAGGTGAATATGAGTTTTTTTAAGTGATCATTAAACAGATTCAGCCTTTAGCATGTAGACACGATTGCTCCTTATGGCTTTATCCATGAGTTAAGTCTTCATGGAATTTTCAGAAACTTTGAAAGTGTCTGAACTTTGAAAGTTTCTTGGCTATGCAAATCATTGAGTATTTTTTAGATTGAATTTAGAGTACATTCTGGACACTGGAAGACTTTTTTTTTTTTCCTTCATAAGCTAGGGATACAGGGAGATTTAAAGGACCTTGTTTCTTTGTTACTTTTCTAGCTCATTAACTCCAGTTTAAGTTTCCTGCTAATTGTTTTGGTTGAGAAGCAGTATTTTGCTGTGTATCCTCGTGTATCTAGCTAATGCTGAGTTCACGGGTTTGAAAGGGAAGTCACTTTGACAACTCCTTTCTTTCTTCATAGTGAATATTTTCTCAAGGCTATGTTTTTGTATTTACAGTATTTCTGTGCTATTTAAACCATTTTCTATAGAGTTCACACTAATTGCTTTACTTTCTCTCTTCCACATCTAATGGCATTTACACTTGACCTCATTAATTAATTCCTATCCTACTTGGTATTTACAACATTGATTTCCAGTTACACAGAACAAAAATGGGAAACACTCTACAAGGTGGTTCAGGACTCCTCTTCAAAGCAAAATAAGGCAGAGATCTGACTGTGCTTTTACTTTATTTTTCACCTTTCTTTACTGAATTTATGTGACCTTAAAACTATCCACATTCAATAGAACTTCATAACGCAGTTAGAGTCAAAGTCATAGCTCTAGTAACTATAAAAATTAACATTAGCAAAGTCTTTCACATTTCACAAAGTTCTTGTACAGATGTTATCTTACTTACTTCATACAACAATATATCAGGAGGGTATCATTATCACAACATTACAGGGGGAAAAACTGAAATTCAAAACAATTAAATGATCTGCTCAGGTTTATACAATCACCTGGCTATGGAGCCAGGATTTAAGTTCAGATTTTTTTAAATCTCAAAAGTCACAATTTTTTTCCATATATGACTCTGATTTTTATGAAAGCAAAGACTATGTGTAGCAATTCGGTGTTGCCATTGAATATTCAGCAAGTATTAAAACTTATCAATAAATAGAGCCCCCAAGAAGACTCTGGTTTGTATATTCATGATTAGTATGTGACAACAGAAACATCACAAATCAATGATGAAGAGGTCAATTATTCAATAAATGGTGCTGGGAAAATAGTCTAGGTTTATGAGAAAAAAGAAATCAATTTAGATCCTCATATAAAGCTAAACATCAAAATAAAACCTAGATGAATTAAAGGCTCCCATTAAAAAAGAATAAATTGAAAGAAAATATAAATGAATAATTGCCCCATTCTTGAGTAGGCAAACTGTCTATGTGTAAACTAATGGGAGATATCTCAAAAGAAGCAATCAATAAACTTGTCTAGATAAGATTTTAAACTTCTTTATGTCAAAACCATCAACAACAAATAGCAGTAATAATAATAATAACATTTGAAACATGGCAGAAAAGGCATAATACCCTTAATATATGAAAAGCTTATGTCAATCAATGAGAAAGTCATTAGAACAGTTACTGAGAAAAAAATAAAGGAGGAATATAAATATGGAAAAATGGGTCTGACTACTAATCAAAAAGATGAGGCAAAAGCAAGAAATTACTTTTAAAAACTAGATATGCAATGCTTATAAACATACAGTGAGATAAAGAAAAACTCTCATTCATGTGAAATACATAGATTGATATAAACTTTTGAGACTATATTTTAGAAGTTTATTTATATTTAAAAGTGAAAAAAATATTTAATGATTTTTAACCTTACAATGCTACTTGTAGGACTTCATCCTAAAAATAATTAAAGATGTGAACAAAAATGTACATAACGTGCCAGTTATAACCTTATTTGAGAAGACACATTAGAAGAGGAACACTGACTGTCAGTCAATATTTTATTCCCACTGACATGAACAGAGCCTTGAACTGTAGATAGGAACTTCAAAAAATTAGTTGAATGGTGGAACTAATGATTTACTACAACTTATTACATAATAGTTGAGGGATAATTAATCATAATATATTCCTATAATTAAATAAATTCATAAAAATCAACATTTAAAAAAATTAAATGAAAAGACGCTATTGATGTAACATTTTAAAGAGAGAATACAAAATCATACATGCAATATGATGACATATGCAAATACATATGCAAATACCCACATGTACACATACATAGCATGGAAAATACCAGATGGAAATATGATAAAATGCTAACAGTGGTTATTTCTTGGAGTTTAAATTATGGATAATTGTAATTTTCCTGATAGAAGTGTTCTATATTTTTCACTTTTCACAGAAAGCATATACAACATTTAATTTAAAAGAGTACACAGAACAATCTGAAAAGATTCATGTTAAAAAATAGCGAGGATTATTTCCAGGTGGTGAGATGTTTTAAAATTTTGCAAATTTTCTACAATAAGACTGCATTATTTTAATCAGAAGAAATCTTATTTTAAAAAGAATCAGGGATTATCAGTCAGTGGTCTGAAAAGGTCAGCAGTAAAACTTGAAAAGACTGCATCTCACAATATCTGGAGATAAGCCTGTAGCAAAGCGAGACTCTAACCAGTGGGTTGAATCGACTCATTGCACTGCATTGACTCTTCACACTTCCCTAAAATCTATTGCACTTGCTAGGTAACTTTTAGTGGCTTTCCGAACTTACTTGTACTTGTTCGTGTGATTTGCCATGGCCAATAGGCATAAAAATATGACATAGGCAGAGCTTGAAATGGGCTTTTATTTTGAGATCATTTCTTACCCTCTGACACTGCCATGAGAACTTATTCCCATTGTCCTGTTGGAGGAAAAGAGACACATGGCTAAATCACTTTTGTGGCTTTAGCTCAATGACAGCCCACTGCCAGACGTGAAAGAGAACTCAGCTGAGACCAGAACATTCACCTGGTCAAGGCTAACCCACTGATCTACAGACATGTGAGCTAAATAAATGCTTAATGTTGTAATGACTTGAATCTTCAGTTGATTTGCCATAAAGCACTACTGTAATGATACTTTTTGATTTACAGGGGCATAATGACTATTTGTTGATTATAAAGGTTACAACAAAATCCTCATTTCAGTGTAAGGATGTTTCCTTAGACCTCACTGAGGTGTGCATGAAATATTTATCTTGACAATCAACTTTACATTTACTCAAATGTCATTCTCTTCAGTCAACTTAAAGCCCACAAAGTTCATAGATTTCATGAGGAAAAAATGCCCCAATAAAATACTTGAATACTCTAGTATTTCCATAGTGATTCTCATCAATATTAATAAACTAAACTGACATTCAGATTAATTTATACATTTCTTATGTTTAGGTGGTCTTAAAATGTCTCTGTGGCTCCAATTCAATCAGGGAAATCACAAGTTATGCTTTCAGAGACTAGCGAGCTGAGGCTAGACCCTGAAATCTGGGCAGTATACCAGGATTCTGGCACTGTATGAGACTTGTAGCAAAGCAAAAACTAATTTTTGTTTGGCTGTTGCAATCTTTCTACTCTTCTTTAACCTTCAACAACAGACATTAAACCAAGTGCATGAATCAAAGGAGTGGCAATATTTAAAGGTAGAAATCCATTACTTATAAATTCATTAGACATCATCAAATTTCTATTCAAACATTGTTTCAGGGAAAAAAGACCTTGTCCATCTGAGTGGCACATCAGGCTATCAGAGACTGATGTCATCAGCTATCTGAATTATAAAAGTAATGAAAAGAAAAAAACACCATTTACTGAATGCCTAACTAGTATCAACAGTGTGCTATTCTTTTTACACACGTGACATCATAGTACTCTAAGGTAAGGACTGTTTCCTCCATTTTACAGAAAATATAAAACACATCCATTAACTGAGGTTTAGAAAGATTATAAAACAAGCTAAGATCACAGGCTGATCACGGCAAAGAGAGGGTTAACACATATGTCAGTGAGATTCCTAAGCCTGTTCTTACATATCCAGATCATTCTACTTCCTGTGTAGAGTCAGCAGACACGCTGGTTTCCTCTTATCTTGGAAGTTACATTTACCCTCATAAATCAACAGATTGGCATTCTGGTTTTAGAATAAAATCTCATTTCTAATTAGCCCAGCTGTCTCCTCCAGGGTCTCTTTCATTTGATACACAATGAAGACTTTTATACTTGCCTTTCATACATATCCAATAATCTTAAAGCACTCCAAAAATTATAAATTCTTACCTAGCAATCTGTAGTCACTTTAATATGAGGACTTAAAGGACAGCGAATTTTTTTCATGTGCTGCTTAACATAAGGCACTTTCTGATTCTGTTAGTATAATATGATAATTACAAATGCACATGATTTAATTATAATGTTTACCATGCTGTTCCTGGACTCATGATTGTAAATATAAGAAATATGATCCCCATGTAGTTAATAATTCTTATTTTGCATCAGAGCAAACCCCAGTCTGCCCTCACTCAGTTCCCTTGCTCTTCCCACTCCCCTGCCTAGGTCAGCCCTTTGGCCACAGGAGTCCCAATGCAACACATTGCTTGGAGAGCACTTCCTTCTCTCTTCCATGCACACAGTGAGCTGTCTTTTAGAAAGCGTTTATTAATAATGACATAATCACATTAAGATAATGTTAATTTACAATATCTTGTAGATCAAAATTCTACTTGCTCTGAATTAAAGTCCTGTGCCACATACTGATGTGTCAGTCAACCACATATGCTAGTGGTCCCCAATCCCAGGACCAGACTGATACCGGTTCATGGTCTGTCGGGAACGAGGCCACACAGCAGAAGGTGAGTGGTGGCTCTGCTTGCCATCCGATCAACTGTGGCATTAAATTCTCACAGGAGCCTGAACCCTATTATGAACTGCACATGTGAGAGATCTAGGTTGCCTACTCCTTGTGAGAATATAATGCCTAATAATTTCCCCCACTTACCCTGTCTCCCATCTCCTCATGCGTGGAAAAATTGTCTTCCACAATATCGATCCAGTCCCAGATGCCAAAAAAGTTGGGGGCCACTGGCAGTTGTATCATATAATGGAGATGACATATTCCCGTTGCCTAGTGACATTGTAGCCATTCTCAGTCTTAGCACAACACATTACCCCCATGTTAATGGTGTTGCCGGTGTTTTGAACAAAACTGCTGTGCTGCCAGTCACATAAAAGTATAGCACATACGATTATGCACAGTACATACCACTTGATAATGATAATAAACTACTATGTTGCTGATTTATTCATCTGCTATACTATATTTTTTATTGTTATTCTAGAGTGCAGTCTTTCTATTTATATCAAAAAATTAACTATAAAACAGTCTCAGGCAGGTCCTTCAGGAGGTATTCCAGAAGAAGGCATTGTTATCATAGGAGATGACAGCTCCATGCATATTATTGACCCTGAAGGTCTTCCAGTGAAACAAGCTGTGGGAGTGGAAGACAGTGATATTGATGATCCAGACCCTGTGTAGGCCTAGGTTAACATATTTGTTTATGTCTTAGTTTTTAGCAAAAAAAAAAAAAAATTCAGTAAGTAAAACTTTTGAAAATAGAAAAATGTTTTTAGCATACAGATAGAAAGAAAAAATTATTAAGTAAAAGAAGTTATAGTAAGCTAAGGTTAATTTATTATTCATCTTAATAATATTTAAGAAAATTTAAAAATGAACGTAGTGTAGCCTAAGTGTACAATGTTGATTAAGGTTGTAGTAGTATACAGCAATGTCCTCAGCCTTCATATTTACTCACCACTAATTCACTGACTCACCCAGAGCAACTTACCATCATGTCAGCACCATTCATAGTGACTGCCCTATGCAGGTGTACCACATTTTATCTTTCTTTTTTTTTTTTTTTTGAGTTGGAGTCTCACTCCATCATCCAGGCTGGAGTGCAGTGGCATGCTCATGGCCCCTCCAGAGTCGACCTGCTGGTCTCAGGAAATCCTTCCGCCTCAGTCTTCCAAGTAGCCAAAACTACAGGTGTGCACTACCACACCCGGCTGATTTTTTGATTATTGTACAGATGAGGTCTCTCGCCAAGTTGCCAGGCTGTTTGCTCAGGCAGTCCCCTCACCTCGCCATCCCAAAGTGCTGGGATTACAGGTTTGAACCACTGTGCCCAGTCCACATTTTATCTTTTATACCATATTTTTACCATATCTTTTCTGTGTTTAGGTATGCTTATATATACAATACTAACCATTATGCTATAATTGTCTACTTATAGTAGTCAATACAGTAACATGCTATATATCTTTGCAGTCTAGGAGCAATAGGCTACATTTGTATAATTACACTCTAGGATGATTGCACAGCAACAAAATCGCCTAATGACTCACACTTTAGAATGTATCCTGGCTGTTAAGTGACATATGAGTGTATGTGTTTTAATAGCAGCAGTGATAAATTTAAGATGTGAAATTCTGGCAATAGAAATCTTAGCACTAAGTGAAAGTTTATAAGGTGAACTACTTTTTAGAATTGTATCTTTTCCAACATCTTTCAGCTCACTTGTATAGGTTCTATTTCTCTGTGATAAACATTCTCTTATAATAGTGGTTATTCCTATGAAGGCTCCAAAAAAAAAATTCATACGTTTCCAAAGCCATAACAAAACTGACTTAAAACTTAGACCATAGGATTGCATCCCACTGCTTTTTGTTAAATTCTATTTTCTGCAACATTTTGATCTGTGTCAAGAAAGATCTATGACTGACTGCTTTAAGATATTTAGAGAAAAATAAGAGTAATTACAATTCATTATGATGGCAATAGCATCAATTTAAGTGAGCAAGAAATACTGTGTCCACATATACTTACTGCTCTATTTCTGTACCTAAAACAATGTCAAGCATATAGTAGTAAGCTTTTTGCTGTATGTATGAATGAGTTAATATTTACACACATACTACATACATACACATGCTACACATACAGACATAATCATGCACCTTGACAGCACAGATATACAAAAACAGGTACATATACTTAACATAAAAACAAAATCATTTTTTGAGGTGAAGGGAATATTTTAATGTAATATGCTTGCCACCTTGTTTATTTTGCCTTCCTTAAAGATCTCAGCAAGGAAACAAAATGTTATCAATTTCTTTTTCTTCTTTACAAAATATCAAGTTTGATCATCTGGAAGCTTGATTGATTAGTTTCCTTAGGGAACTTTAACTTATTCACCTAAATATTTGTGCTAGTGTTTATTTTGCAGTCCTAAATCTTAAGGTGATTGTGGTGACTCAAATGCTTCATTGAGAATCTAGGTCTGGAATAGACCTGATTTCTCTTTGCTAAAGGATCACATTCAGCAAGTCTGTAACCTTCTTCCCCAAGAGACTTAGGTCATCTAGGTACAAAACTTACATGTCTACAGTTCTGGATTTAGAGGTATTTCTGGAGTTAGGTCCATACAAATGTGGGATGGGAAAAAGAAGAACATTAAAAAGAACCCAAATGTCCTATCTTTACACCCATCCAGTGATGTTGTCACCTCAAGTCAGTATTACACATTTAAATCAGCACTTGGAAGGCTGAGGTGGAAGGATCGCCAGAACCCAGCAGGTCAAGGCTGCGGTGGCCGGGGGCGGCCACTGCACTCCAGTCTGGGTGACAGAGTGAGACTCCAACTCAAAATAAATAAATAAATAAAATAATAAAACATAAATCAGCACCAAATGCTCTAGCTTGAATTACTACATTTCTCAGAACAGTCTCTAGCACAAAGCTCAGGAGGGAACAGAATTTTATGCATTAGTCTTTATGTAATTTTCTCCAGTAAGTATAAGACTAATAAACACCATATGGGTTGCAATGGAAGGAAATATTATTTTATTTATTCTCTATTCAACAAAGGCTTATTGAGCACTTATTGCAGGCTAAACATTGTTCCAGGTTCTATGGATAAAGCAGTAAGAGAACAGTATTTTTAAAATCCCATCCACATTAAACTGATATAAAATTGACAAAAAATGAACAGATAAGCAAATAAACAGATATATACAATGATTCAACCTTCCCTCCATTCAGTTGATAAGGAATGTATGGAGTAGTGGGCCAATAAGATTTCTGTGGTCACTTTGAAGCACATTTAATCCTCTTGCAGTAAAATAGAAGCAGAGATTACATCCAAGGAGTGTTTGGTATGTGTGTTGATGGTGTGGAGGTGGCGGTTTGGGGACTGATGCAGGGCTGAGTGGATTAAACACTGCTTCTTTTCCTTTCACAAGCTGATTTGAAAGGTATCAGCAATTGTGCCTCTCTGATAAGGTTGCTTCAAAAGGGGAATGTGGCTCTTTGGCAGGCTATGAATCCTGCCTGTCCTGTTTGTAGGCACAATGAAAACCAAATGAAAATCAGTTGGACTTTGCTAAAGGCTGCCAAAAATTCTGTGATCCTGAGCTGCTCATCATACTGTTCTTTTTGTTGGGTTTATTTTTGTTTTAAAGGCACAGTTGTATCTGGCAAAAGCCAGAATTCTCACAGTGGGAGTAAAATCAGTCTCCTTGAGCAAAGCAAACTTGCAAAGCATGTAAGCTTCCACGTGGCAGTTACTGTGTCTATCCAGTCACCTCTAGTTGAGTCATAACTCTTGAGGATTGTACTTTATAAACTCACCTTGAAGCTGATAAAAAAAAAAAAGAGCACATAGAAGAATGTGCATGAGGAGGTCATCTACAAGTAGAACTCAACAGTTTAGGCTAACAGAAATCTTGTGCTTGCTTATAAATCAATGTGGATTCCTGAGACTTAAACCATGTGGCTCAATTCAGTAGTATTCCATAAATTCAAAGTAGAATATAAAAGTATGAAATGAATTCTAGTTATTCTAAATTACTCAGGAAAATTACTCCTCAATGCAACCTGAGTTTGAAAGCAGAGAAAGGAAAAACAGCCAGATAAAGATGAGAGAGAGAGAGAGGAAGGAAGGAAGGAAGGAGGGAAGGAAGGAAGGAAGGAAGGAGGAAAGGAGGAAAGGAGGGACAGAGAAAAAGAGGGAAGGAGGGAGGGAAGAAAGAAAGAAACATGCATTTCTTTAAACTTGATGAAGGAGCTCATTGCAGAGATTCAACCAGAGTGAACTCCAATGAGACCTGTCTGCATTGAATTACAATTACCTTAGAACCAGTTTCACCGTAGTAGTTTCCTTACACAGAAAAGATTGTCTATGTTGTCAGTTAGTGGGACTTAAGTATGAAGACTTGAAGGCGATAGGTTGTTGATTCTCATTTATTGGCATTGCCTTTATATGCTTCCAGAATATCTTTTTTGATGTATCATATTAAAAATTAAAGAAGAAAAATTATGATTATCCCAAACAAAATAATCAATTGATAAAATTAAAAATCTATTCATAGCAAATATTTCTAAAAATTAGATAAAAACAAAAGAATTCATATTCTTATAAAGTAAATGAACCAATATTATCACAAATATCATATTTGATTCTCAAATATTAGAAACATTTCTGCCAATGTCAGGAAAAGGAAATATCTGGTATTATCCCCTTTAGCCAATATTATGCTAGAAATCATATACAATGCAATAAGACAAGAAAAGCAAACTGTATAAAAAAATTAAAAATCTGAATTGACATTATCAATAAACTATATTCTAATTCCCATAAAATATTTAGTGTAATTCATAAAATGTTTGAATTACTAAGAAAATTCAGTAAGACTACCGTAACATTTCAAAAACATTAATATCTCTATACATTTAAAGCAGCCAATTAGAAAGTACAATTTTTAGGACCGTGATCATATACAGTAGCACCAAAGTTATAAACTACCTAGAAAATTGCCAAATAAAAGCTCAGCAAGATTTGTATAGAAAAAAATATAAAAGTTATTAAAGGCAACTAAAGAACATACAAATAGCTACAAACTCTGTTTATAAATTTAAAGACTTATAGAATTAAGCTAAATTTTAAAAAATTTTTTCATTTGGGGCTAATTGTTCCTAAAATTTAAATAGAATTATAAAAATTAGAAATTACTAAACCAATTTTGAAGAAGAAAATGACATGTAACTCATTGAATTAAAATTATGATAAAACTATAATAGCTAAACTATGGTGATCTGGGTACACAAATATTCATCTGCATTAATGTAATAGAATAGAAATCTGATAATCATCCCATGTATATATGGAGATTTGCGTAAGAGTATGTGGGGAAGAAATAGTTATTTAATATCTTTGCTGTGTCAATTAGCTGATCATGTTTTTTGAAAAGTAAATCTATATTCCTACTTCATACCAAGCACAAAAATAATTTTATAATTATTAAAAGCATAAATGTGTAAAACAAAATAAAAAATTTCTATATGAAAATATGAGTATATATTTATAGTCATTGAGTTAAAAAAATTTTCTGGAAAAGCAATAAAATAACCACAACTTCAATAAGGGAAGACACATATTATCACTTAAACATTAAAATACAATCTTTTAATTACAACAGTATAAACAGTCTTGAAAAACAAGTTACAACTGGAAAAAACATTTTCTTTTCATATTACTAAAGAACATATAAAAAGCTTTTCAAAAATCAACAAACTGTGCTACCAAATATATTTTTTTTAATGTCAAAAGTTTGGAACCAACGGTTTTCAGGATAGGATATCTGAAAGACCAATATATATATTTAGAGGTGCTCCATATATCAGTCAGTTCTCACTTTGCATACTTCTGATTTGCACAACTTTTAGTCATTGTAGTTTAGTTAAACAACCACAAGTGCCACAATAATATAGTTTAAATCTCAAGCATTGGGGTATACTGTGAGTAATTACATGAAATATAAACTTTGTTACTAGCTCTTTAGTTCATAAATCACTGTATAAATAGCAGATGTTCATCATGATCAATGACTAGCTATGTCATTTCCTTTAAAAATCTGTGATTAATTGATGTCTGCATATCTGTTATTTAATTCACACACAGACAGCAATGTGTGTAGTTGTGTTGATTCTTTTGCTAGGAATAACACCATGTAATATTTTACAAAAATGAATACTTGAAATAGAAAATTGGGCAACAAAATAAAAGCACAAAAAAGAAGTGGAAAGTAATAAGATGAAGAGAAATTTGAATCAAATATAAATTAAGCTGTAAAGGAACTAGCTTACCATGTGAATGCTGACACTGCCACCACTTGAGAGACTCTACTATGATGCCAGAGGAATTTAGTATAGGCAAATTTACCAATGTGAATGAGGAGCATGGTTATAAAAAAGATGAAAATGCGCCAGAGGAGGGGACACCTGCAAAAAACTTCACAATAATGGGAATTCCAGAGATATATGCACTTTTATGACAATAAAAGTGTAAAGAATAACATGTCTCTTACATAGAAAAAAACATGTCAATGCCTAAGGCATGAAAAAAAATTCTTTTTCTGCATAATGTTACACAACAACAAGAAGGCAAGCATTATTTAAATTTCTCTTGGTAAGTTGTTTACTAAGAAATACAATTTTAAGTTTCAATATTTCTCAGGTTTTAAATTTACTACATACTCAGTAACTATTATCATTACTTTTTATTCATTTTCCTATACATTTGTAACCAACAATAGGAGAGTTTTAAGTTTTTTGACAATAATTTTTAAAGGTCAAACTCCAATTTTAATTTTCCATTATTTAGACCACTTACGTGGTTTCAGTTTGCACTGTTAGTTTTATAGCCACATGCTACCAGGCAAAGTGAGTACTGCCTGCACTGTTAATCAGAACAATGTACATCAAACCACCATGAGAAACTATTTCAGATACATTAGATTAGAAAGAGTTAAACATTTGAAAGTACTTTTGTGTGGTCAACTTTGACTCCATGGCCTTATTTACTCTATGGGTAAAGTGAACTTTCTCAGACAAGGGCAGGGAGAAGCACATGAGATAACATTTGCTGAGATTGCTTCCATGTTAGACCAAACCACTAGTGAAGGCATCAGGAAAATGAACCCATGGCTTTTCCCAGTCCAGGAATCTTTTAGCAAAGCAATGACTACTGGCTATAAAACAGGCGAAATGTTGAAACAATGTCAGGTTACAGATTTACTACTCTTTGGCTATACTGACCTGATCTCAGATAGCAAGACAGAAATATGGATTAAAAATTTGTGCAAACCCCAACTGTTTTTCTAATCTTTGGTCTCCAGCCAAGTTTTTACCTAGTATTATGCTTCCCTCAGTACAATCCCAAATAATTCCCATTTCTATGACTAAATTAGATGTGTGTAGCAAATTCCTTTCATTATCACATCATTATAATAAGGCAAGTAGTTTGGTATTCTAGTCTTTGTTCAGAACCATCCAGAATAATGCATGTAATTTTTGGTAATAGTCCTAAAATGTGTTGGTTTTCATCCAAACATAAGTAAATTATTTTTTCAATCTTTTTCTATTTTTCAGGTTGAGTAATTCCTATTAAACTATCTTCAAGTTCACTGACTGCCTTTAGTCATGTCCATTTTGCTAATGAGTTCATTCAGTGAATTTTTATTTCAGGTATTGTTTTTTAAGTTATAAAATTTCTTTTTAGTTTCTTTTACATCATTTTTATGCCTAGAATTTTTATTTTCCATCTATTTCAAGAGTGTTTACCTTTACTTCCTAGAATGTAATTATAATAGATGATTTGAAGTCTTTGATTATTCCAACATGTAGGTCATTTTAGATTGGTATCTATTGATCATCTTTTCCCTTTAAACTTGGTCATTTTTCTAGCTTTTTATGTCAATTAATTTTGATTATATGTTCAGCTTTGACTTTATGGCCTTATTTACCCTCTGTGTAAAATAAACTTTCTCAGACAAGGACAGAGAGAAGCACAGGAGACTTTTTGAAAATCATGTTGTGAGACATTGTCTTGTTCCAATCCTCTAGAGAATGTTGCTATTTTGTTTGTTTGTTTGTTTGTTTAGCAGACAATAAACCTCATTAGATTCAGACTGCAAATTCTGTTTCACTTTCTGTGGATGATGGTTTCAAATATCATTTTAGTTTTCAAAGCCTTTGCTATGTTGCCTTGGATTTTTCTCATGCATCTGCTGCTCAAAAATTAGTATATTTTATATAGCAGTTTACTTCTCATAGAATTTACTATGCTGTTTTGGGTCTGTTCCACAAATGTGGTTGTCCTAGTCCATTCAGGCTGCTATAACAAACAAGCAAAGAAAACATAGATTAGGTAGTTTATAAATAAAAGAAATTTGCTTCTCACAGTTCTGGAGGGTAGAAGTCCTACATCAAGGAGTGAGAGATTCAGCGTCTGATAAGGGCTTGCTTTCTGGTTTGCAAATGACCATCTTTTCACTGAGTCCTGCTCACATGGCTGAAGGGTCAAGTGTATTCTCTAGAATCTCTTTTACAAGAGTTAATTCCATTCATCAGGGATCTGCTCTCATCACGTAACGACTTCTCAAAGGTCCCACTTTCCAATACCAATACATTGGGGATTAAATTTTAACATATAAATTTGGAGAGGGGCGAAACTTTCAGTCTATAGTGGTGATGCTCAAGGTGGAGACCAGAACTCGTATTAATTTATATACAGAATTAGGATATCTGCTTCTGTAGTGTTTTCTTCTCTTGGATTTCTCCCACAATTTTTGGCTCCCAGGGCCCCCCAATATGTATTACTATAGAAAAATAAAAGTTATTTTCAGAATTTTGTTGTTATATATAATGCTATGCATAATAATGTTGTCATGCAATGTTGTTATGCACAATATTGACACCTATGTTGTTAAGACTGAACCCATCCTTGAGGCAAAGAAGTGAGAGAAAAGAGAAATGAAAAAATAGTGGAAATCTATACATGTCATTCACACTCTTCGAACCACAGGGCCTCCTTTTTCCTGTTTCTTTGACTGGAAAGTTTCTCTTGGCACTGCACACATATCACACACACATAGATTTAGATAAGAAATAATAGTTCCCTTTTGAAAATTTTCCTAAAGTCATTTGAATTTATTATTTTACACAATTGAAATAAGCTGTATAGTACTAATTGTAAGCCTAGGTACTAGATGAGTGATATAAACAATGGCACTAAATGACAGGTAATTATGCCACTTTTTGTTTTTCACTTTTTTCTAATTTAGAGGAAAAGGACTAATTACCCAGTTATTCAAGTGAAATGTTTAAGAAGCAAAAAATCATACCTACAAAACTTTGGCAATGAAAGTAGATTATTTCCTCTATTTTGCTCTGTATGTGTGAAAGGAGGCAAAATGGACATTCATTTTTGTAATTTTTCCAGCAGAGGGCTGCAACCCTATTTAACCATTGTTAGCAAAGCTGGACCAGAAGAATAGCACTCATTATTGTTCAGGTAGTAATCAAAATTGGAATGCAAATCCATCTGAACCAACGGGTGAAGTAAATAACCTATTTCATGATCTTAGAAAAAGACCAAAAGTTAATGTCCATCAAAACTTTAGGTTTTAATTTCAACATGTGAAGAGCTTGAAAGCCATAACTTTCATTCTTACAACAAGAAAAAAGTCTGGACAAATTGAGAAAAAACATTTACTTTTCTTGGACCTATCAGACAACTGAAGTACAAGGATTAACAAACATCCCAGAATCTAGAGAGACAGGAATATCAAGAGATACACAAAAAATATGCTTACCTGCAGAAGGAGCTATGGAAACCTTTAATAAGTACTAATATTTGAATATTACTTATGACGCATTTCTGGAGTCTTGAAGGGAACATCTTTTTGCGGGCTTTACCTCCAGAAATCTCATTAGAATTACATGAAGATCCCCCAGCTCTAGCAAGATGAGTGGAAGAGTAATCATTTTGGTGTACGCCCAAGTCTATTTCATAACACAGTCCTGCTCTCCAGAGGAAAATAATTTTCCAGAGCTTTATCCAAGCTGGGAGAAAGGAACTCTTCACACAATAGCTCCTTCGAGTCTTCCTGTCTCACCTAAAGGGGGAAAAATACAGTAAAAGGGATAAGAGCTTTATATAAATATATTGGAAACACAGCAGTCAAGGAAATAGTAGAGGTCAGGGACTAAGGGGAGAAGCGACACCACTGGAGAAACATGATAGTCATATTCCACCAAAAGAATAATATGCAATCAGAATATTATAGAAAGATATTTGGTCACCCATGTCTTAAGAACCCACCAACAAGGCTACAGTATAATAATAATGCGTTATTGCTGAAAATGCTACAAGACAGATTTTTGGTGGGCCTACCTAGGGAAGCCCAAAGTCAAAAGGGAAGGATAAAAACAAAAACAACAGGGAAATTTGAAGACTTTGGTCTGTACAGTAAACATTAAACACAACCCAACTCTAGTCATATAAAAATAAATCTTCGAGTAAAGGCCCATTTATCTGTTTTTAATAACCAATGCAACATGTCCAGGTTTCAAAAAACAAAAAAACAAAAAAACTAGGCATTCAGAAAATCATGAAAAAATACATTCTAAAGCAAAAAAGCAACACTGAAACCACATTTAGCTATGACACAGATATTACTAGAATTATTAAACATGCTACAATTAATAGTCTAAGGACTCTAAGGGAAAAAGTAGACAACATGCAAAAATAGGCCAATATAAACAGAGAAGAGAAAAAACCTAAGAAAGATGAAAAAGAAAATCTAATAATCAAAGCATTAAAATAGAAATGAAGAATATCTTTTACAAGTTCATCAATAGTCTTGATATATAATTATACAAAATTTTCGTCATCCTAAATATGTCAATAGAAACTTTCTAAACTAAAATACAAAGAAAAAACCTTAAAAAAACAAAATGGAAGAAGAATTCAAGAATCGTGGGACAATATTAAAAGGTATACAACATAAATAATTAGAATTCAAGGAGAAGAAAGAATGGAACAGAAAAGATAATATTTGAAGCAACAATAACAAGAACTTTTCAAGATTAATGGCAGACATCAAATCACAGGTAAAGGAAGCTTGGGACATGAAGTAGGATAAATATAAACACACACACACACACACACACACACACACACACACCTCTAAGCATCTCATAAGCAAATTGCAGAAGACCAAATGCAAAGAAAAGATCTTGAACGATAACAGGGTCAAAAACACCTTACTTATATAAAAACAAGAATAAGAATTATTATAGACATTCTGACAAACCATGCACATAGAGTGTAGCAAAGTATCTAACACGTTGAAAGAGAAAACCCACCACCCTAGAAATCTTTATCCAGTGAAGTTATCTTTCAAAAGTGATGAAAAAATATTTTGCCAGACAAAAAAAGAGGAATATTTATCATCAGCTGAACTTGCCTGCAAGAAATAAGAGAAGTACTTCAGCAGGAAAAAAAAACTACAAATATATATATATTTTATATATTTGTAGATATATATATGTATATATATATACATATATATATATGCCAGAAACAGGGTTATAAATGGAGAGAGAAAGAGTGTCTGGAAAGTAATAAATAAAGGTAAAATAAAATAGTTTGGTTTTTCTTAATTGATCTAACATATAACTAATTGATTAAAGTAATAGCGGGACTAATGTCTAGGGTGCTATTAACATATGAATAAGTGAAATAAATGAAACAATGCCAGAAGAATGAAAAGAAGAAATCAGGGATACTATGTTTAGAAATCTGTACTAGGGCAATCCTCTCCGACACCCTCCCACTGTGGGAGCATTTCTGTCCTCTCAGTAAATACTTCTTTCTCAAAAAAAGAAAAAAAAAAGGAAGAAGAAGAAAAGCAATCATACTACATGTGAGTAGCATGGTGTTATTTGTAGGTGATCTTGAACTAGTTAAACATTTATATTGTAAATTCTAAGACAACCTCTAATTTCTTGTATTATCTTGTTTTTCTGTGGGAAATATATTAATTCAGTGTTCCATTTTACTTTTAAGCAGTATGTCATCTTCACTTATGCAGGTGACATACCACCCATAATTTAATGACAAGCAAAATATAGGAGCATTGCAGAACACAGCCTCTAAGGGAGGCAGTTGCTGACCTTCCTGAGAGCAAGAAGATGGAGAGAGATTTCCCTACAATCTTTAGCAAAGTCTTGCTCAGGTGACTTTGCAACCACCATCAGAGGGTTGACATTCATGACAACCCCTTATTTTGTATAAAAAGTAGTTAATTAATATGCTGAAAGAGAAGATAAAATGAAATCATATTAAATGCTCAATTAAGACCAGGGAAAGCAGAAAAGGGGGGAGAAATTAAGAACTAATGCAACAGATAGGAAACACAAAAATAGTAAATATTAAACAAGATCAGGAGTCAGTTAGGCTATAAATGGTCTAAGCATGCCAGTTAAAGACAGAGATTTCCAGAGAGGAAAAATACAATATACAACTGTATGTTGTCTAAAAAAATATTATTTTGGATATAAAAACTCAAATAGATTGAAAGTGAAAAGATACAGAAATACTTATCATGCTAACACTAGTAAAAAGAAAAATACATTATTTCAATTAATTTTAGAGAATAAAGATTTCAAAATAAGGAAAATTATCAGGTATAAAGGAATTACATAATGATAAAAGGTCAACTCTTCAAGAAGACATGACAATCTAAATGTATATGCATCTAACAACAGAGCGTCAAAATATATGAGATAAACTGATAGAAATGAAAGAAGAAATACACAGATCCACTATTCTAATTAGAGACTTTACTGCACTCTGTCAGTAATTGATTAATCAAGCAGGCAAGCCGAATATTATAGTAAGGATCTAAATCATCTAAATAGGATCACCAATCAACATGATCTAATTGACATTTATAGAATACTCCATCCAACAAAGTAAAATTCCTATTCTTCTCAACCTTACATGGAACATTCACCTGATTAAACCATATTTGGCCATAACTCACACATTAACAAATTTAAATAATTAGAAATCATGCAATGCATATTCTAAGACCCTCAAGAAAATTAAACCACACAAAAATAAGAGGAAAATAGCTGAAAGTTTTTTAAGTATTTGAAAATTAAACATTTTTCTAACAAACACATGAATCAAAAATGTCTCATGACAAAAATAAATACTTAGAAGTAAACAAAAATAAGACAAAACTTATCAAATTTGTGTGATACAAAGATAAGAATAGGGAGAGGAAAGTTTACAGCATTAAATATCCATATTAGAAAAGAAGAAAGATCTGAAATTAATAACCTAATCTTTCAAATTAGGGAGCCAGAAGAAGAATAACACTTTAAGTCTAACTCAAGCAGAAAAAAAAAAAATTAGAGAAGAAATTTATAAAATTGTAAACACAAAAACAATAGATAAAATCAATAAAATAAAAAGTTGGTTCTTGGAAAAGATTAACACAATTTATAAGCCTCTAACCAGACTAAACAGGGAAAATAAAGAGAAGACATATTTCTAATATCAAAAAAGAGGGATAATCATTATAAATCCCATGGGTATTAAAATGATAAGAAATACTGTGAGCAATTTCATGTCTACAAATTTAAAAATTAGATAAAATGGAATTTTTGGTATACAAAAAGACTACTATCACTACAACTGGATACTGTGCTCAGGACTGTAATCCCAAAATTTTGGAGGCCAAGGCAGGAGGACTGCTTAAGTGTAGGAGATTGAGACCAGCCTGGGCAACATAGTGAGACCCTGTTTCTACTTAGAGAAATAAAAACAAACAAAAAATGACCACAACTGACACAAGAAGATATGGTTACTTAAGTAGTTCTACGTTTAGAAAAAAATTGAATCACTAAGTAATAATCTTAAGCATCAAGCTAATATGCTTTTATGGGTAAATTCTGCCAAACATTTAAAAGAGTAAAAATGTCAATTGTTCACAATTTTTTCTAGAGGGAACACTTCCTAACTCATGCTGTGCATCCAATCTTGCCCAGATAATGACATCAAAGAAAAGAAAAACTTCAGAACATGTCTCTCATAGACATAGACAAAAAAAGTATTCATCAAAATATTCAACATTGTACTAGAAATCCTAGCTAATACAATAAGACAAGAAAAAATACTATACAGATTGAGAATCAAAGAATAAAACTTACTTTATTAACAGATAACATTATTGCCTATGTGGACCTGCTCCCCACAAGAAAGGTCCTCCTGAGATTAATAAGGTAGATAGTAAGGCTACTAGATACAAGGCCAATATACAAAAGTCCTATTTTTAAAGATATTTCAACAATGAACAATTAAAATTTTAAAATATCATTTGTAATAGCATAAACATAAACTAGACATAAATCTAACAAATATTTGCAGAATATGTAGTCATAAAACTAAAAAATTCTAATGAAAGAAGTCAAAGGAGATCTAATAAAATGGAGATGTCCTATTTTTAATTTGAATACAATATTGTAAGATGCTGATTCTGCTCAGTTTAATATATAGATTCACTGAAATCTCAATCAAAATATTAGCATGTCATTTTGTAGATATCAAGAGACAGATCTAAAATGTATATTTGAAGGCAAAAGACCTGAACAACCAACAAAATCCTGAGCAAGAACAAAACTGAAACATTCATGCCTGATTTCAAAACTTCCCATAAATCTACTGTAATCATGACAGCGTGGCATTAGTGATAAATTAGACAGATTAGATGCAGAAATTCACCTACATAGAGTCAACTAATTTTTGACAAAAAAAATCAAAGAAAATTAATAGACAATTTGTTTGTTTGTTTGTTTTCCTTTTTCCTTTTTTTTTTTTGAGAAAGCAGGATTTATTGAGAGGACAGAAAAGCTCCCACAGTGGGAGGGGCCTGAGGGGGTTGCCTGAGAATTTGTTTTTTCAACATATCTAATGTTTATATATGCTCCTTTCCCCTAAAAACAAAACTATTCACAGACTTTACTTGTGTACCCTATAGAAAAATATACTTAAATGCAAAATCTAAAACTATAAACATTGTAGAAGCAAACATTTTTTAGTAGAAAATCTTTGTCATTTAAGGTTTGGTTATGAGATATTTTAGATATTAAACCCAAAGAAAAAACAAATGATCCTTATTAAAATTCAAAACCTTTGCTCTGCTGAAGACTGCTATAAGAATTAAAAGACCAGCTACAGACTGGGTGACAATATTTGCATAGCAAAGAACTCTTAACACTCAATAATTAGCCAAGCAACCTAATTTCAAAATAGGAAAAAGATTTGAACAGGCACCTCATCAAAAAATATATATATGTATACAGATGGCAAATAAGCATATAAAAGATGCTTTATCACTAAGCAAATCCAAGTTAAAACTGCAGTGAGGTACCTCTGTATGGAAAATTGAAAATGCTAATTACCTGCAAGGATAAGAAGCAACAGGTACTCTCATTCATTGCTGATGGAAATACAAAACGGTACAGCATTATAGGAGACTAGAAGTTTCTTGTAAGGCCAAACATAACATTTCTTTACAATTCAGCAATTGATCTCCTGGAAATTTATTCAATTAATTTGAAGATATATATTTGTATATAAATCTGTGTATGACTATTTATACCAGCTTTGTCCATAATTTTTAAAAACTACAAACAACCAAGAATTTCTTGAATAAGTGAATGGATAAACAAACTATGATACATCTTCCAGTGTAATATTGTTCAGTGGTAAATATGTATGATCAAGTCATGTAAAGACACATAAATTTTAAATGCATATTACTAAGTAAAAGAAGTCAGTATGAAATGTCTGTATACGTCATAATTCCATTTATATGATTATTTGGAATAAAAAAAATTTGAGATGGTAAACAGGTTAGTGGTTGCCAGAATTTGGGCATAAGATATCAAATGGTGGAAGGGAAGAAGATGGCTGTGGAGCCAGTGGGACTATGTGAGTCCCAGTGTGAGTAAGTGTATGGAAAATTTTGCATACATGTCTATGAGTAAGTGGGTGTGTCAGTGACTGACTGAGAGGGGACACAAGAGTAAGAGGCCAGGGGCTCTTCTGGTGAAGCCGCCTGTGCCACAGCTGCTCTGCTTGGACCCTAGCACTTCCCTGGTTGCAGAAGCTCAGCACCATTCTTTAAAAATCAGCAAAGCCCTTCCTGGGAAGAAGGTACCAAGACTGACTCTCTGCTCCAGGCTCTGCCTCACCACTGCAGCACCTGGCTGGACACTGGCAGCAATGGTTGTGGACAGAGCACAGCGAGTTAGTCCAGAGGAAGTGCTCCACTGGAGAAGAGGAAAAGAAGCACCCTGCTACTATCTTGAAAACTGGGCAGGAAAGTGCTTGCTCATCATGGAGTGACAGACCTGATCTCTGTGACTGGTGGATTAATTACTAATGGATTGATGGTGACCCAGAGGAAACATCCTGAAAGCACAAACTCCAGAGGGACTGAACCAGTGCCGTGTCTCAGGTGCCCTACACCTGACCTTGATTCAGCCATGGGACAAAGGGTGTGAAGAGAAAGACCTAAAGATATCAGCAGTGAATCTGGGCTGACTCAACCACCACCTCCCCAACAATTCTCTGAGTGTCAGACTCACACAGCTGGGGCATGACTGAAAGGGATGAACCTAGGCAGAGCCTGGATGTCAGCCACAATAGGAGGACTCTATTCCAAGATAAGCCTGGCTTGGGTGCTCCCTACCCCCCATAGTACCTGGGGAAGAGACAATCCTGCACCTCCCTACAGGAGGGAATCCCTC
The DNA here is from genome assembly GCF_000164805.1 of Carlito syrichta. NCBI lineage: Eukaryota > Metazoa > Chordata > Mammalia > Primates > Tarsiidae > Carlito > Carlito syrichta. Next base: position 4,498 of record NW_007233339.1, on the reverse strand, counting down.
TCACCATACAAGAGCAGGAGGGGAGAATTGAAGGCCCACCCACCTCCACCGCCCATTTCTTCTTCCCTGGGCTAGACACTGGGGAGATTGTGAATAAGGCCATAGTGCCACAGAAGACAGCACAGGGGCTTACTTATGAGCAGTTGAGAGGAACAATTACAGAACTTGAAACAAAAGGGCAGGTTATTTTCTGTTTTTTGGTTTTCTTAAAATTTTTTTTTCTCTTTTTCCTTTGTGCATGAATGTGTATGTGAAGATTTGATCTACATTCCTCTCATATTTTTTTCTTTTCAATTTTTCTTCTTCTTTTGTTTTTTTTGTTTTCTGTTTATGTGTGTACACAAATGATTGTTCATCTTTCAGTTTTCTTGTTTGTTTTTTGTTCTCTTTTTTTGTTTAATGTTGAGTGTTAATGTACATGGGAGGGTTCGATGTGTACTCTTTTTCTTTCTTTTTTTTCTTTTTACTTTTTTCTTCTCCTTTCATTTTGTGTTGGGCATGTGTGTGTTCAGTTTCCTGTTTCTTTGTTTTGTTCTGCTTGGTTTTTTTTCCAGTTTGTTTTGGTGTGTCTGGTTGTGTGTTTAATTGTTTTTTATGTTGGTTTCTGCTTTTGTATTTCTGGTTTTTTTCTTTTTAATTTTTTGTTTGTCTTATATTATTCTACTTTTCTCTGATCTCTTCATTCTTGTTACTGTATCGTGGACTCAGAGGGTACACACATGTACCTATTGCATCATCATGTATTGGGGAGTGGGTCTCAGGGAAACAATACCACAATCAGTGAACAATGTGATGTGCAAGTAGTCTTTGAATTCTAGCTCAACATCCACTTTATTCAACACTCAAAACTACAAGAGATATCAAACCTTCCCACTCACAGCCATTTTTCAAAATAGAACAAATTCAGAGCCCTGATCAGGGAAGAATAAAGGACTGAGCAAATATCAGAAGTGAAAGCCTCTCCCACTGCCACTGAATAGTGGAACTAAAGAGAAAAGAAAGAGATCTGTCACAAATAAGGGAAAATTCAATGCAAGAATAGAGGTAATTCCCAGTGTACCAAAGATAAAATGCCTGAAAAATCATACTTCAGAGCCCAAACATTGGAAGTCACCAATGATTGGCCCCAGATTACAACAGGGATTAGGGAATGGATGGAAACAGAGAATAAGACTCAAGATAGATAAGATGCAACACTGAAAGAATTTGTAACAGAGATTTTTGGCAATAAAATATTTTATTCAGGAAATAAGTAACAAGATGACAAGCATGGAAAGCAGAATTAATCAAGCAGAAGAAAGAATTGCAGAACTTGAAGAGCAAAACATGGAATTAATCTGATTTGTAAAAAACATAGAAAGAAAACTCAGAAAGAAATAACAAAGCCCCTAAGAGATGTGCAATTATATAAGAAGACTGAACCTATGCCTGGTTGGTATTCCAGAAGAAGAAAGGAAAATAGAGGACACCTTGGAGCAAGTTTTCTAGGAGGTTACCCAAGAAAAATTTCCCCATCTCACCAGAGATGTGAACATCCAAACACAAGAGATACAGAGAACCCCCACAAGACATTAAATGAGAAAACCAACCCCTAGACACATAATGATTCACCTACACAAAGTAAGTATAAAATAAAAAAAAATTCTAAAGACAGCAAGAAAGAAATGTCAGACTACCTACTGAGGAAAACCAGTCAGAATATCAGCAGACCTATCAGCAGAAACACTACAAGCTAGAAGGGACTGGAGTCCAATATTCAAATCCTCAAAGATAAACAATTTCAACCAAGAATTTCCTACCCAATCAAGCTCAGTGTCATCAGTGATGGAGAACTAAAATCCTTCCTTGACATTCAATCCCTAAGAGATTGTGCAGTTTCCAGACCAGCTCTACACAAGATGCTTTAAAAGATATTAAGCACAGAAGAAAGAAAAAAATGATTATGCACTTCCTCAGAGAACAGGAGAACACAGAATCAACAGAGAACACAATGTGACTGCAAACTTGAAAACATACACAAGCATCAACCCAAAAGCTAAAAGAAAACAAACAAAGTAAAAACCTTATAAGACCCTCATGACAGAGAAAAAAAATCACATTTCAATAATCAGCCTGAATGTGAATGGACTAAATGCACCACTGAAAGATATGGGATGACAAACTGTATATAAAACCACGACCCTATAATTTACTGACTCCAAGAACTCATCTCACCACAAGTGATGCACACAGACTCAAAGTTAGAGATTGGAAAAATGAATTTCCAGGTGAATACATCACAAAAGAAGACCAGAATTGAGATCTTAATATCAGACAAAACAACCTTTAAGCTATCAAAAATTAAAAAGGAAACAGAAGAATACTACATAATGATAAAAGATTTAATCCATCAAAAAGAAATATCCATCCTAAACATATACGGACCAACACAGGAGCTGCAGCATTTATAAATCAACTACTAAGTAAACTAAAAAAAGATATTGACTTAAATACACCATTAACAACACTAGATAGAAAATTGAGGCAAAATATCAGCAAAGAGATCCATAACATCAACTTTACACTTGAACAAATGGACTTAATAGATACCTGTAGAACACTCCACCCAACAAACACAGACTATACATTTTTCTTATTATCACATAGAACGAACTCCATGAAGGATCACATCCTCAGTCATAAATCAAGCTTAAACAAATTTCATAAGATCAAAATACTTCCATGCACCTTCTCCAACCACAGTGGAATAAAAAGTCATATCAATACCTACAAAATTCCTCCCAAACCCACAAAGACATGGACACTAAACAGCATGATGCTGAACGACTAGAGTTAATACTGAATTCAAAACAGACATTAAAAGATTCCTGGAAACAAATGAAAATGAAGAAAGTTACCAAAGTCTCTGGGATGCCATTAAAACAGTTCTAAGAGGGGCATTTATATCTCTATAAACATACATTAAGAAAATGGAAAGATCACAACTTAACAGCCTAACAAATCACCTAGGGGAACTGGAAAGACAAGATCAACAAAACCTTAACTTTAGCAGAAGAATTCAGATCTTCCAAAGTCGAAGACCGAATATTGGACACAGAAGACAAAAATATAGAAAAAAATCTACAAAACAAAAATACTGGTTTTTTGAAAAAATAAACAAGATTGATGGACCCCTATCCAGATTAACCAAGTAAAAGAGAGAAAAAGACCAAATAAACATAAGCAGAAATGCAAAAGATCAAACCACAACTGACCCTGAAGAAATACAAAAGATTATCAGAAATTACTATGCATACCTGTATGGAAACAGACTTGAAAACCTAAATGAAATAGAGGACTTTCTGACATCACACAACCTCACAAGGTTGAAACAAGAAGACATTATGACACTTAATGGACCATTAACAACCCATACAAAAACTACCTACAAAAAAAAAATTCTGCAAAACATACAAAGAGGAGCTGATTCCAATCTTACTGAAAGTATTTCAGGCAATTGAGAAGACAGAATTCTCTCCAAATCATTTTACAAAGCTAACATCACACTGATACCCAAACCAGGTAAAGAGTCAATAAAAAACAAACACTAAAGGCCAATATCCCTAATGAACATAGATGCAAAAATTCTCGACCGTGGAGCTCCGCCGCCTCGAAACGTTCACCGCGAGCGGCCTTCCCCACCTACCCCCTCCTCTAGAAGAAAAGAAGAAACTCATGCAAGTTAAACTGAGTTAATAATATAGCCATAGGGACCAGATTTGAGCATTTATTATATGTTCACCTACGCTATAAAGAGCTGAATCATTGTAATGTTATTTAACTTGCACAACTGCCCTGTGAGGTGAATACTATCTACATTCCAAGTTTGGGTTAATTTTTCTCATGTTACAAGCAGTCTGGAGGTAACCTGACCATGCCTGTGTGGCAGTTTTATGAAATCATTAATATCCCAGGATCTTTCCAACTTTCTCTTCACCATCCTGGGTATTTAGCTTTTACTATAATGGTCATGACATGGCTGATGCATCTCCAGGTACTATGTCTGTGATCCATCCAGGGAGAATGGGGCAAAAGCCTTGTCTCTTCTCTGGTGTTGATTTATTTAGGGAGGCAAGTCCTTCTCAGGGATTTCTGCTTCCATCTCATGGACTGGAAATATGAAACTTGGCCACCCTATATGCAATGGAATTAGAGGGTCTGAGTATCTCACTTTCCAGCTGCTATAGAAGCATTTTTGACTAAAATTGTATTTATTAGAATAAATCATGTCTTGATATGCCTGCGGTAGTCCTGGTTTACACTGGGAACACTCACATAATCATTCACAGGGTTCCTTTTAGCCTCCAATGCCTCAGGATGATAAATTATGTGGTTAAACTTTCTGTAATAGAGCTGGAAATGGAAGTGTTGAGCAAACCAAACTTTAGTATCTGTTGTACTCCAGCAACCAAAATCACTGAAAATCACTGTAAATCTCAATTTACAGTCTTTCATGAAA
>NW_007233338.1:26837-28984 GCF_000164805.1 Carlito syrichta | reverse complement strand
GGGATATTTTCCCACTTGTTTGTGTCATCTTTGATTTCTTTGAGCAGTGTTTTGTGGTTTCATTTGTTTTTTTTTTTAAATCAGTATTTTTTATTATGATATTGTGGGGTATAGTTAAGGGTTAGGAATACAAATATGCTTTGTTCAGGCACCCTTGTTGGTAAGAGGTGTCTCCCTGTCCCCTGACAGATGTTTACTACCATTAGTTCCATCTCCCTTCTCCTCCCCTCCCCATAGTTTTGCCAATGCTGTGAGTCATTTTCTTATGGTAGTACATTGAGTTATCAAGGTTTGTGGTTTAATTGTAAAGGTCTTGTACATCTCTGGTTAGGAAGATGCCAAGGTATTTCATTTTTTTTAGGCTATTGTGAATGGAATTGTGCTTTTTATTTGGGTTTCTGTTTGTTTATTATTGATGTAAAGAAATGCGATTGTCTTTTGCACATTTATTTTATAGCCTGAGAGTTTGCCAAAGGCCTTTATCAGTGTAAGGAGGTTTTTGACAGATTCTCTTGGGTTTTTAAGGTACGCAATCATGTCATCTGCAAAGAGAGATAGCTTGACTTCCTCTTTTCCTATTTGAAATCCCTGATTTCCTTCTCTTCTCTGATTGCTGTAGCCAGGACTTCCAATACTATATTGAACAGGAGGTGTGAGAGTGGGCACCTTGTCTTGTTCCAGTTTTCAGGGGAAATGGTTCCAATTTTTGTCCATTTAGGAGTATGCTGGCTGTGGGTTTCTCATAGATGGCTTTTACTATTTTGATGTATGTTCCCCGTGTGCCTAGATGTTCGATGGTTTTTATCAAATAGGGGTGCTGGATTTTATCAAAAGCTTTTTCTGCATCTAGTGATATAATCATGTGGTTTTTGTTTTGACATCTGTTGATATATTCAATTGCATTTATGGTTTTACGAAGGTTGAACCAGCCTTGCGTCCCAGGGTTGAAGCCTACTTGGTCATGATGAATGATTTTTGAGATGTGTTGTTGAATCTTGTTTGCTAGAATCTTGTTGAGAATTTTAGCATCGATGTTCATCAAAGATCTTGGCCTGTAGTTCTCTTTTTTGTTGGGTCTTTACCTGGCTTGAGTATCAATGTGATGGTAGCTTCGTTAAATGATTTGGGGATGGTTCCATTATTCCCAATTGCCTGGAATACCTTCAGTAGAATTGGTATCTGCTCCTTCTTAAATGTCTTGTAAAATTCTGCTGGAAAGCCATCTGGTCCAGGGCCTTTTTTTGTAGGTAGTTTTCTTATTACATAGTCAATTTCCTTGATAGTTATTGGTCTATTTAGGATCTTAATTTCTTCTTGTTTCAACCTAGGCAGGTTGTATGGTGTCAGAAAGTTCTCCATTTCCTTAAGGTTTTCAATTTTGTTTCCTTATAAATGTACATATGGTCTCTAAAGATCTTTTGTGTCTCTTCAGGGTCATATATGACTTCATCTTTTGTGTTTCTGATTGTGTTTATTTGGACTTTTTCTCTCTTTTTCTTGGTCATTCTAGCTAGAGGACCATCAATCTTGTTTACCCTTTCAAAGAACCTGATTTTTGTTTCATTGATTTTTCACATTATCTTTTTGTCTTCTATGTCTTGGATTTGGGCTTTTATTTTGATGATCTGGATTCTTCTACTGGAATTAGGGTTTTGGTGGTCTTGCTTTTCCAGCTTCCTTAGGTGGTTTGTTAGGCTGTTGATTTGTGATACTTCCATTTTCTTCATTTTCTTTGTAGGTATATAAATTCCCCTCTTACTACAGCTTTCATGGTGTCCCAGAGATTTTGGTAAGTTGTTTCTTCATTTTCATTTATTTCCAGGTATCTTTTAATCTCTGTTTTGATGTCATTGTTGACCCAGGAGTTGTTTAGCATCATGCTGTTTACTGTCCATGTCCTTGTGGGTTTTTTGGGGGACCTTGTTGGTGTTAATGTTTATTTTTATTCCACTGTGATCCAAGAAGGTGCATGGTAAAATATCGGTCCTTTGAAATTTGCTTCTGCTTGATTTATGGCCAAGTATGTGGTCGATCTTAGAGTACATTCCGTGCGGTGATGAATAGAATGTATATTCTGTGGTCTTTGGATGGAGTGATCTGTAGGTATCAGCTAAGTCCATTTGGTCAAGGGTCACATTGGGGGTTTT
>NW_007233338.1:6282-25777 GCF_000164805.1 Carlito syrichta | reverse complement strand
TCTATTAATGTCTTGATGTCTGGGTTTGCTGCATGTGACCAGTCATTCTGGGGGCTCTTCATTGTTTGTGTTCCCAAGTCTGTTTTTTCAGTGTCTGATCTCCCAGGGGTCTGTGTGAGACCTGTATTCTTCTTTTGGTTTTTCTTCATTGGTGTAGTTTTTTCCCCGTATATTTTCCTTCCCTTCACATCGCCATCTTCTTTCATTCTGTTATTCAGGGGGTGGAGGAGTTGCTTTTACTTCTGTTTGTTCAATCTCCTATTCTTTATGTATATCCTCTTTCTTTGTTCAATTCTGAAGTTGCACTGTAGGTTGGGGGTGGTCCTTTTTGCAGTTTTGAGATTTACTTAAGGGGGGAGCTGTGATTCAAAATCTATCTACAGGTCCTGGTATCTGCCAACAGGTGTATGGATAATATGAAACCCACTTCCCACTGCCTTGGAATCTGTCCATGCAGTGGGGTTGTAGGTTTACTCCCTGAAATAAAATGAGGTTAACAGAGGGAAGAGAATGGATCAGTCAGTTGGGGGAAGAGGGGGTTGGTACACATTTGTGTACCAACAAATGGAGAGAGAGACATAAACTGAAACAGATAAAAACAATAGACCACTGCTACGAACTTACCAACTCCCATACAAAAATAAAGAAACTAAAACAAATATTGATGCTAATAGACAAGCTAAGCAATCCCCTTATTGGTGTGCTGTTCCTCTATACAAAGATATGGTTTACAGAGAGAAGAAAACAAAAGAAGAAGAAGAAAAAAAGGGAACAAAACAAAATGAATAGAATCAAGGAAGTAAACTAACAGAACCAGTCAAGCACGCTGTGAGACTTTTCATTTAATTCCAATGTCCTTTCAGCTCTGATTTCTAGCTGTCTTTTCAGGCTGGTAAATTTGTTCACAGTTAGGGTCAGGTGCTCCTGGCCTGCTGTGAAGGGCAGTTCAGATCACCACTCAGTTCACCACTGCCCAGTTCACCACTCAGATCTGGAAAAAGCTTCTGTTTTTCCCACTTCAGTGTTGTTACCTTGATCGCCAGCAGGTGGAGCTATCTCACCACTCCGGATGGTCTTTATCTCAGCTGCCCGCCATCCAGGGGAGGGAGCCACTGCCTCAAGGCACACAGGAGGAGACCCATGGCCTGGCAGGACGTCATGGTGTCAGCAGTGCCAGCAGCGATCCCAGCAGATCTTGCCTTCAGGAGCTTCAAGGTCTGAAGGCATGGATCACCTCAGGCACGGGCAGTGCAATGTGCAATGGTAGCCACAGAGGCGGCAGCAGTGGCGGCGGCAGTGGTGGGCAGCATGGATTGCCAAAGGTGCTGTTGGTGCGATGTGCAATGGTTGCCATGGAGGCGGGAGCGGAGGCTGTGGCTACCCGGACTGCTGTGATGCTTCAGCGGTGTCACCGGCCGAGCTCCATGCAAAGAGCAGGCTGCCAAGGATGGGATCTGCAGCCCCCAGGGAGAGAGCCAGAGTCTTTCTGTGTCCTCCCTCTCGGAGGTCTCATAGACCAAGTTGCCTCATCGCCATCTTGCTGGACGTCTGGAATACTTCCAATAGGATTGGTATCAGCTCCTCTTTGTATGTTTTGTAGAATTTGACGGGACAGCCATCCGGTCCAGGGTTTTTATTTTTGTTGGTAGTTTTCTTGTGATGGAGTCAATTTCCCAGGTTGTTATTGGTCTATTTAATGTCTCAGTTTCCTCTTATTTCAACTTTGGGTAGCTGTGTGATATCAGAAAATCCTACATTACATTTAAGTATTGAATTTTTTTCCATACAGGTGTGTATAGTAATTTCTGATAATTTGTTGCCAGTTGTGATTTGATCTTTTGCATTTCTAATTGTGTTTATTTGACATTTTTTTCCTTTTTTTTCTTCTTCAGTCTGGCTAGTGTTATCAATCTTGTTTTTCCTTTCAAAAAACTGCTTTTTGTTTCATTAGTCTTTTCCTATGATATTTTGTTTTTTTTGTCCTTCATTTAGGCTTCTACTTTGGTCAATTGGATTCTTATGCTGAAGTAGGGTTTTGGTGGTCTTGCTTTCCAGCTCCCTTAGGTGATTTGTTAGACTGTTGAGTTACAATCTTTCTATTTTCTTGATGTGTGTATGTAGTTACAAATTCCCTTCTTAGCCCTGACTTCATGTTATCCCAGAGGTTTTGGTAAGATATGTCTTTGTTTTCATTTGTTTCCAAAAATCTTTTAATTTTTGTGTTGACCCAATGGTTGTTCAGCATTGTGCCATTTAGTGTCCCTGTCTTTGTGTGCTTGGGGGGTTCTTGTTAATGGTGATATTTATTTTATTTCACTGTGTTCTGAGAAGGTGCATAACAGAATTTTGATCCTATGCAATTTATTTATGTCTGATTTATGTCTGAGGATGTGGTTGATCTTGGAATATGTTCCATGTGGTGACGAATAGAATGTATATTCCATTGTTGTTGGGTGGAGTGTTCTGTAGGTATCTATTAAATCCAAGTTAATGTTCCAGATCTCTTTACTGATTTTTTGCCTCGATGATCTATCTATGGTTGTTAGTATGGTATTTAAGTCCCTAGTTATGATAGTGTTAGAGTCAATATCCATTTTTAGTTTACTTAGCAGTTGCTTATGAATCCTGATGCTCCTGTGTTGGGTGCATATGTGTTTAGGATGGGTATGTCTTGTTGATGGATTGATTCTTTCATCATTAAACAGTGTCCTTCTGTATCTTTTAAAATTTTTTGATAGTTTGAAGATTGTTTTGCCTGATATTAAATTCGTGACTCCTGCCTCTTTTTCTTGTCTTTTTATTTTTTCTATTAGCCTGAAAATTTGTTTTCCACCTCTAACTTTGAGTCTGTGGGTGTCCTTTGTAGTGAGATGTGTTTCCTGGAGGCAGCATGTTGTTGGGTCGTGCTTTTAAAAAACCATTTAATACATTTGCACTGGTGCATTGAGTCCATCCATGTTAAGGCTAATTATTGAAATGTGAGAGTTTATTCTGGTTCTTTTTTAAAGCAGGATTTATTGAGAGGACGGAGAGGCTTCCACAATGGGAGGGGACTTGAAGGGGTTGCCTATTCTGGTTCTTAAGGGGAGTTCTTACAAATTCTGCCCTTTAAGTATGATGTTGATTGCAGGTTTGTCATAGTAGCTTTTATTATTTTGAACAATTTTTTCTTTCAATGTCTAGATTTTTGAGAGTTTTTAATCATAGAGAGATGTTAGATTTCACCAAATCCTTTTTCTACATCTATTGATACAATTGTGTGGTTCTTGTTTTTACTCTCTTTATGTGGTGGATTAAATGTGTTGATTTGCATATGTTGAGCCAGGCTTATATCCCAGGAATAAAGCCCACCCGATTATGAAGAAGAATCTTTTTGATGTGGTGCTGGATGTGTTTTGCTAGTATATTATTGAGCATCTTTGCCTTTATATTTATCAGGAATATTGGCTTTTAGATTTCTTTCTTGTGTCCTTGCCATTTTAATTTATTTATTGATTTTTATATTTATTGGTATCTACCATATTGTCAATGAAATTCATTAACAAATATTAAACTCATCAACAAGTCCCACAAAAGACAATTGTGGGGAAATTATTTTTTTTAGTATAAAGATGTGGGGTACAATTCAGAGTTAGGTATACAAATGTTGATTATACAGGTATCCTTGTTGGTGAGATATGCCTCTTACTCCCCTAGCAGTTTCCCTCAATTGCCAATCCCATCCCCCCTGCCCCTGACAGTTTCCCACTACTGCCAATTGTTTTCTTATAGCATTATAATTGTTCAAGGTCCGCTTATGAGTGAAGCATATTGTACTTTTTTCTTATTTCTGTGATAGATCACTGAGTGTGATCCACTCTAAATCCATTCAAGTTGCTGCAAGGTCCATATGCTTTTCCTTCTTTATGGCAGCATAGTATTCTGTTGTGTGTATGTACTACATTTTTTTAATCCACTCCAGCTTCGATGGGCAACCTGGTTGGTTCCATGTTTTTGCTATTGTGAATAGAGCTGCAACAAACATATATGTGCAGGTATCTTTTTTGATAGAATGATTTGAGTTCCTCTGGGAATATTCCCAATAGAGTAATTGCTTGGTCATATGGAAGGTCAATTTTTAGTTCTTTCAGAAATCGCCACACTATTTTCCATAGAGGTTCTCATCATTTTAAAATATCAGATAATCTTTGCTTTGTAGAATAAGTTTGGGAAGAGTCCTTCCTTCTCAACCTCTTGGAATACATTCAGTAGGATTAGTACCAGCTTTTCTGGTAGAATTTGGCTTTTACTCCTTGTGGCCCTTTTTTGTATAGGTTTTCAAAAATTGCTAATTCTATTTTGTGACTTTATATTGGTCTTTTCAGGGATTCAATTTCTTCCTGTTTAAAAACTAAGAAGTTGTGTGTTTCTAGGTATTTATCCATTCCCTCTAGATTTTCTAATCCACATGCATGCAGAAGTTTATAATAATCTCTTATAATCTTTTTTATTTCCTCAGGATTAGTTGAAATGACACCTTTTTATTTGATTATGCATATTTGAGTCCTTTCTCTCTCTCTCTCTCTTCTCTCTCTGTCAATAATCTCACCAGAGGTCTGTCAATTTGGTTTATCCTTTCAAAAAGCTAGATTTTCAATTCAATCCTTCATATGGTCTTTTGGTTGAAATTTTGCTTAGTTCTCCTCTCACTTTTGTTATATGTTTTCTTCTAGCTCTGGGTTTAGTTTTTTATCTATCTAGTTCTGGTAGGTAAGACATTAGGTTGTCTTTTTGAGATATTTCTATTTTATTGCTGTAGGCATGTAATGCCCTAAACTTTCCTCTCATTACTGATTTTGTGGTATCCTAGAGGTTTAGGTGTGTTGTGTTTCTATTTTCATTTGATCATGAGAGTTAAAAAAATTTTCTGTCTTTATTTTATTGTTTACCCAAAACTTGCTCAGTAGCAACCTGTTTAATTTCCACCTATTTGTGTGTTTTTGAAGGTTTCTCTTGGTGTTGATTTCTATTTTTATTTCACTGTGGTCTGAGAATATGCTTGAAATGGTTTTCTTTTAGAATTCATTCAAGCTTGGTTTATAACTGAGTATGTGGTCAATTTTGGAATATGTTCCATGTGTGGATGAGGAGAAAATACATTCCTTAGTTTTGAGTAAAATGTTCTGTAGACATCTGTTAAATTAATTGGTCAAATGTCAATGTTAAACTAAAGATTTTTTGTGTTGGTCTTCTGCCTTAGTGATTTGTCTAAAGCTGTTAGTGAGATGTTGAAGTTCTCTACTCATTGTTTTATAAATCTGGATGCTTTAATGTTCAGTACACATAAATTTAAGATAGATTTTTTTGTTGAATTGGGCACTTTATCATTATATAGTGACTTTCATTGTCCTTTTTAATTTTTATTGGTTTTAAGTCTTTTGATCTGATGTAAGAATAGCGACCCCTGCTCTTTTTTGTTTTCCATTTTCAAGAAGGATCTTTCTCCATCTCTTTTTACCTTGAGCCTATAAGTGACATTAGAAGTGAGATGCATCACTTGAAGACAGAAGATAAATGAACCTTAAAAAAATCCAATTTGCCACTTTGTGCCTTTTTTTGTCTTTTAATTTTTATTTTGAAATTGTGGGGTACCATTCAGGGTTAGGTATACAAACATTCATTGTGCAGGTACCCTTACTGAGGAGGTGTGTCACCCCTTCCCCAGGTGGATATCGGTTACTATCAATCCCAGCTACCCACTCCCTGACCCCCTCCCTGCAGTTTCCAACTACTTTCAATCTCTTTCCTACAGTAATAAGATAGTTGTTCAAGGTCCACTTATGAGCGAGAACACGTGATACTCAGCTCTTTGTCTCTGTGAGAGATCGCTCAGTATTATAAGCTCTAATTCCATTCATGTTGCTGCAAAGTTCATGATTTTGTCCTTCTTTATTTATTAAACCACTCTTTGTCTTTTAATTGCAGAATTTAATTCATTTATGTTCAAGATAATTATTGACAGTTAAGGGCTTACTTCTGCTATTTTGTTACTTCTTTCTTAGTTGTTTTTAGATTCTTCCTTTCTTGCACTCTTACAATTTTTTATTTGTGTTTAAGTGATTTTTTTCGTAGTAGCATCTTTTGATTTTTAAAAAATTTTGTTATACCTATTGTAGGTTTTAGCTTTGTCATTATCAGAAGGCTTATAAAAACATCTTATAATTTTAACAAGTCATTTTAAACTGATAACAAGTTGACACTGATCACAAAAAATAGAGAGGAAACAAAATATCATGTATAACTTGACTATATTCTTCCTCCATATTTTGAATTTTTGTCAATATTTATATTTTGTTTCCTATCATTTAAGAAATTATTGTAGTCATTAATCTTAACACTTTCTGTTTTAGTTTTAATACTAAAGACATTAGTAATTTACATGTCATAATTACAGTACTAGAATAACAATCACGTTAGCATCCTTTTTTAATATTTGAAGAACTCTCTCTAGCATTTCTTATAGGAGAGGGGTGGTATTGATCAATTTCTTAACATTTTATTTGTCTGGGAACGTCTTTATTCCCCCTTCAATTCTAAAACATAGCTTTATTGGGTATAGTATTCTTGGATAGCAGGTTTTTTCCTTCAGTGCTCTGAATAGTTCATCCTATTCCTTTCTGGTCTGCAAGGTTTCAGCTAGAAATCTGCTGCCAGGCATATTTGATCTTCTTTGTTTGTTATTTGCTTGTTTTATTTTCTCTCTGTTGTCATAATCTTAGTTTTCTCTTTAACCTTTGAGAGTTTAATTATTATCTGTCTTGGAATATTCTTACTTGGATTTAATTTGATTTGCAATCGGGAAGTAATATTTTTAAATAATAAAACTAAATGTATTCTCCTAAGGCTTCTATAACAAAGTACCACAAAGTTTGTGACTTAAAAGAAATTTATTGTCCCACAGTTCTGGAGGCTAAAAGTTAAAAGGAACATGCCTTCTCTGGATACTATAGGAAAAAATCTGTTGCAGACTTTTCTTCTCATTTCTGGTTGTTCCTTGGGTGTAGTCACATAACTGTAATCATCACAAAGCATTCTCCTTGTGTTTGTGTCTCTGTATCCAAATTTTCCTTTGGATACACAGAACGAGAGTCATATTGTTTCTACTTTAATATCACCTCACCTTAATTAACTATGTCTGTTACAACCCTATTTCTGAATAAGGTCACAACCTGAGGTATTAAAAGTTAAGTCTTCAACATAGGAAGTTCTAAGGGGGCACAATTCAAACCACAACTAATAAGGAGTTTCCTGAAAAATTTAATCCTCTTGTTAACTTTCCAAGGGTGTCATTCACAAGAGGTCTAAAAATGCCAGGTGAAAATACACATTTTCAAAGTTGTCTTTTTGGATCTGCACAAGCAGCAGATCTTTACCAGAATGAATGAAAAGAAATATTGAACTCAAAGAAATACTGGATTATAAAAAGCTGATGGCCAGCAGATCAGCTTGTAATTGTATCTGAAGGATATACAAAGTTATTTTGATCTTTTCTGTTTTTTAATGTTTGTTTCTTTTTTATTTTTCTCTGCAGAAAATTCTCAAGAAAAATAGATGAAAAAAATTCCATCATAAAAGTGACCAAGTTTTAAGAAGGTTTCATGAGCTGATTGGTGAGGAAATGATAAACAAAGAAAAAAATAATCCGGATGATTTCCTTTATATCTACAACTAGCAAGAATATACACTGAATAAATAAATCACAATTACAATTATGACACTAATTTGCATTTTTTCAAAAATAATATGTGAAGATATGTGATTTTATTAACAGTTCATTATCTTTGAGAAGTAATTTAAAAAGTTTCAAATTTATCAATAAATTTCTAATAGAAAATGATAAGATGATAAAGAAACAAAGAAAATCTATAGAATTAGCATGTGTCTGGCTGATGTATGGAGTATCATATGGTGAATTCATAAAGTTGTAAACATCAGAACAATATAGCACATGTAACCAAAAATCAAAATAAATCCAGAAATAGACACCAAAATAAATGCACTTAATGCATGATACCTTTGACATAAGTCAGCAGGAAGTAGAAAAATTATGTACTAAATGGCATTAATTCACTTTTTGTAAATAAACTCACTAAATAACAGTGGTGACTTTTTAATGGTCAAATTTTAAAGCTCAGTAATCAGTCTGAATGTGAATGGACTAAATCCACCACTGACAAGACACCGAATGGCAAACTGGATAAAAAAAAACATGCCCAGCAATATGCTGCCTCCAGGAAGTACATTTCACTAAAAAGAACTCTCACAGACTCAAAGTTAGAGGAGGGAAAACAAATTTTCAGGCAAACAAAACACAAAAGAAGTCAGGAGTCATGATATTAATATCAGACAAAACAACCTTTAAGCCATCAAAACTAAAAAAGATACAGAAGGATACCATACAATGATAAAAAGTTCAACTTGTCAATAAGAAACTTCCCTCCTAAACATATATGCACCCAACACAGGAGCACTAGCTATGTAAGGCAGCTACTAAGTAAACAAAAAAAGATATTGACTTGAACACTATCATACCTGGAGACTTAAATACCCCACTAAAAACCCTAGAGAGATCATCAAAGAAAAAAGTCAACAGGGAGATCCAGAACCACAACTTGACACTTGACCAAATGAACTTAGTAGATACCTACAGAACACTCCACCTAACGACCATGGAATATACCTTCTACTCATCACCAAATGGAACATACTCCAAAATCAATGGTTGAATTTTAAGTGATTTTTACTTTAGCCTTGCAATTTTTCTCTTTGTACTTTAAATAATTAGAATATACAGTTTAAAATATTGCAAAGATGTTGTTAAAATTGAAGGTCAAATACCAAGATGAGCAATTTTCAACCTGTACATACATTTAATAAAATCACTATAAATTAAAAATTATATTCCAAATGATGTAACTAATTAATAAATTAAATGTTGTTCAAATGTAGTAGTAAAGTAATTTAAGACAGACTGATATAACTGAAATATAAATTTTCAAACAGCAAAGATTCAGTTGAGTGCTAATGATTCTGAGAGTGGGTGAAGACACATTGAAAAGACATTCAAAAAAAGTCTGATAAAAGCACGATATAATCAAAGATCAAGCACTCTACCAATATGCCAAAGATAACTAGCACCTTTAAGTGTTTATTCAATAGTTCATCATATACTTGCTGAACATGTATAACTTACAAAGGACTTGGCCTGCTTTTGTGGACTTGATTGCACAAAGAGACAACACAAAATTACAAGTATCAGGTGTTTGCAAATTCAATTTAGATGCCACGTTTTGACTTTCTATAGGTTTATATAGTTTTAACTTGTAGGCTCAATTCTCTCTAATTTGGCAGGATCCCAGACTTATTTTGGGGGCATAGATCTCTAAACCTCTCTATGTGAGGTATCAGGTTTCCAGTTTCTTTTCTTTTTTTTTTTTTGAGTTGAAGTCTCACTCCATCGCCCAAATTAGAGTGCAGTGGCACACTCTCAGCCACCCCAGTGTTGAACTGCTGGCCTCTGGCAATTCTTCCACCTCAGCCTTCCAAGTAGCTGGAACTACAGGTGTACACTACCATGCCCAGCTAATTTTTTATTTATTGTAGAAATGAAGTCTTGCCAAGTTGCATGGGCTGGTTTTGAACCCATGGGTTCAGGCAGTCCATTCGCCTCGGCCTCCCAAAGTGTAGGTATTACAGGCTGAGCCACCGAGCCTGGTCCAGTTTCTTTTACAATGCTGAAATTATGGGTTGAAGAATATATAGGATCTGCCAATAATTTTCAGTTTTCTATCCAAAAAGATTACCAGGTCTCCAGAACAGCACCCTTTGTCCATGTCCACTTCATTGTTCTGCAACTCTTTGTCTCTCCCAATAGATTTTGTCAGACATATAGAGATCAACATATAATTTTTCTTGTTTAATCTCTATAAATGGCAACTTACACTAAAATATTTTAAAATGCTAAACTAAGTTTGCAACAGAATGAGTTCACATGGTCAAGCTGTAGCAATCTTTTTAAACATATTGTTTTATTTGATTTGCTAAAATTTTGGTGTTTTATATCTATGTTAACGAGAGCTACTTATTTGTAGTATACTTTTCTTCTAATATCTTCATCTGTCTTTAGTGTCAGAAAAATGATAGCTACACAGAATAAGCTAGGAAATATCTAATTTGCTTTTATTTTCTGAAGGAATTTGGTAGAATTAAAATGATGTTTTCCTTAAATATTTGACAAAACTTGCCAGTGATGATAACTGTAGTTTTCTTTGTGGGAGAATATTTGACTATAAATTTATTTTATGTTAAAAATATAGGACTATCCAATTTATCTATTTTAAATATCCTTCAGAGTCCTATTTTTTGATTTATTTTCTTACTTAGTATTTTTAAAATTAAATTCCAAACACTGTGACTCCTATCTTCTTGGGGGTTGAATTTGTCTATATTTAAAAAATATTATTGAACTGTATGAGATATTCCTTAGCTATTTGAAAACATTTTAAATTTTTTTGGGTCTTGCTTTTAAGCATCATTAGATGACACAAGAACAGCATTTGACCTAGGGTATAGTTCTAAACCAGTTATTTAAATATTTTTGGGGAAATAATGTTATAACTTTCATTACATCAGAATAAATTCTGATTTATTAGGGAGAATAACCTATAGGAAGTACCAGTTATTATTTCTGGGTCATGGTGATTGGGTGATTTTTACATTATTTGAAAAGCTGTCTTCATTGGATGACTTTAAAAAAATATATGTATTTGTGAAATAAAATAATTTAACAATGTAAAATCAACAATTAATGAGAAAACCATTTGTGACACACATATAAGAAATTATTCACTAATATCTCAATATTGTGAGCTACAAAGCACATAGTGTAATAATAGAATTAAAGGAAAATATGCAAGAGATAACACTGACCAATTGCAAAGAGGAATGAAAAAGATTATTTAAAAAAATATTCAGACAAAATTGGTAACAAATGGAAAGTCTAAGAATTATGTTAGTCAAAATTCTTCAAATTTGTCAACTTAGAGTATTATAGAGGATGCAGGAAAGCAAAAAATTTTCCAGTGCTTTTGCACTACAATTAACAGGAACAATCCTTATAAGGCAATTTAACAAGTGTAGCCACATTTTTAAAGAGTGTAACCTCTATTTTAGACACTGAACTGAAGGACTTAAAAAACAGAGAAAGGCAATAATACATACATTAGGTTTAAAAAAAAAAAAACCCCAAAACCCCAACCTTTAAAAGAAGAAAAACTGCCACAAACTGGGAAAAAAAATTGACAACTGAATATCTGACAAAGGCCTAACTTCCAGGATCTACAAGGAACTCAAATGTGCCAAAAAGAAAAAAACAGACCCACTACAATGTGGGGAAAAGATATGAATAGACAGTTCTCAAAAGAAGACATATGAGCAGTCAACAGACATGTGAAAAAATGTTCAGCCTCACTAGTCATCTAAGAAATGCAAATTACAACCACGCTGAGATATCACTTATCTCTAGTCAAGATGGTCATCATAAATAACTCAAAAAACAGCAGATGCTGGAGAGGATGAGAGGAAAAGGAAACACTTCTACACTGTTGACGGGAGTGTAAACGAGTACAACTTTTGTGAAAAACAGTGTGGTGATTCCTAAAATATATAAAAATCGACCTTCCATATGGCCCCACAATTCCTCTTCTAGGAATATATCTGGAGGAACTCAGGTCATTCTATGAAAAAGATACCTACCCACACATGTTTATTGCAGCATTATTCACAATAGCAGAAACATGGAGCCAACTGTGTTGTCCACCGAGAAAGGACTGGATTAAAAAATGTAGTACATATACATGATGGAATATTATGCAGCAACAAAGAAGGACAAATTTATGAACTTCACAGAAATTTGGATGGATTTAGAGTCTATAATACTGAGTGATCTATCACAGAAACAAGGAAATGAGTACCACATGTTCGCTTATGTTCTCATAAGCGAACCTTGAACAATTGTCACAATACTATAAGAAAGGAATTGGCAGTAGTGGGAAACTGTCAGGAGATGGGAGAACTGGATTGGCAGTAGTGGGAAACTGCCAGGGGAGGGGAGGCCCACCTCATCAACAAGGGCACCTGCATAATTCATATTTCTATACTGATCCCTGAATTGTACCCCACATCTTTAAAATAAAAAATTAAAAAGAAAAGGTAATAAAAATAAAAAACAAACAAACAAAAAAGTAAAAAGAAAAAATAAAAGAAGAACTGGAAACCACCTACATTTTTGAATGAGAAAATTTGAATCTATCTATCAAGACTGCTTTCACTTCTGGCAATATAAATGATAAACTTAACTGTATGCATTGGGGAGAGCAAAACTCAATGTAAGTTGTTAGAAAAGTGATGAATAAAATAAAAATGTATAATAGGCCACTATTCCTTGGAGAAAATAAAAATTTAAATACTAAGTCAAAATATTAACATTGGTATTTATGTGTGTTACAACTGTCAAGAACTTTTATGAGGTAAATTTTCTCTCTATAATCTTCTGTGAAGAACATTTAATTCTACAATGAAAAAGAAATACAAACACATAGAAAGCTATGTGTATATTTGCAAATTTCTTTGTACCCAGGATAGGAAGAGGTAGTTTCTTATGGTGGAGGGCATTGAGGGCCATTGGTACTTAAAAGAGTCTGCATTTCACCACTCCTTCCCACTTATAGAAAGCTAAGACTGAGTTCTCTGTGCCCAAGTTCGGGCAAAATCCTGCCACACTAGCCATGGACCATCCCCACCAACAGCTTCTCACTTCAGCCTGTGGAGCTAAGCAGCAATCTCTGATCCCTGACCCTCTCTTGCCCTAGGCACTCATCACGTCCCTCTCCTATTAAGCTCTCATGTTAAATTCTGCCAAGGGGACACCAACTGTAAGGTCAAAGATCACCCAAAGGCTTTCTGAAGATTCTTTCTCTACAAAAATATCCTAAATTTTCACAGCAAGCTTGTCCTCTCCCTACACAAAGATTTTCTCTGTGGGACTGGAATATCTATAAAGTTGAGGGAGGGCAGGATAGAATGCTGAGCAGGAAGTCAACCCCTTCCACACATGCTTCCTAAGTTTGCCATGTGTCACCTAATACACCTCTATGGACATGGTTGTGCTGTTTGAAGTCAACTACTCTCCATCTTGTATGTTATAATCAAGTCATTAAATGTGGTCCCTTACCTTTCCTCAATAAACGTGGGACTATAAATGCAAAATAAACTCTTGTAACTCTGGAAATCCTACTATCTTGCTAGGTCAACTTGCTTTCTGATTTTAAAGAACCAGTGTTTATACCTAATTCTCTCCCGTCAAACACATAACATTGCCTAATCTGCATGTCTTCTACATGCTCAAGGCACAGTTATTTTAGTAAAGGGGAAAATAATAGAGGACTACCCATTCTTTTATTAGCTTTTGTATTTACTCTGTCCTTTTAATCTATTGTGAAGCTTGGCCTCCCTCTGCCCAAAGTCAAATCTTTCACTTGTATGTGGGATCTCACTTTATCACAGCTACTGAAAGACTTGACTCCTATAAATATTTATCTTTTTTCTCTTTTGTTACCAAATTCTGTGAATTACTTTGCTTTTTATTCTTCTCCATATCCTCCCATTATTTATTCTTTGTGAAATATCATAGAACTTTTTATTTATGTATTTAATTTTAAAATTTTATTTTATTATAGAGATGTGGGGTACAAGTGAGGATTAACTACACAAGTAGGCTGCATGCAGGTGAAGTCTGGGCTTCTAACTGGCCTTCACTACCCCTTATAGTGGACCTGATATCATTTGTGTTGTTATGTTCCCCTCTTCCTTCTCTCCCCTTCCTAGCAGTGCTCAGCAACTGAAGATCCCTCCCCTGTGCTAATGTGACTATTATAACTTATTTATTGATAGAAGAGAGTCACAAAATAAATACTCATTTCCACACCACAAAGTAAGCAAAATTAATAATTTTTGATGTTGATACAGAGCTCTCCTTAAAAGAGGTGAGGGATTGTAATTCTGGGGAAGATGGAGTAAGCACACTGAGTGTCTCTTTAACTGAGTGTATCTTGAAAACTAGAAGCAGTGCATGCAGCAACTATTTAAGTTTTTTTTGAGTTGGAGTCTCATTCTGTTGTCCAGGCTGGAGTGCAGTGGCATGCTCACGGACACCCCAGTGTTGACCTGCTGGGCTCTGGAGATCCTTCTGCCTCTGCCTTCCAAGCAGCCGGAACTACAGGCACATGCTACCATGCCTGGTTAATTTTTTATTTGTTGTAGAGAGTAGGTCTCACCAAGTTGCCTGGGCTGGTCTCGAACCTGCTGGCTTAGGCAATCCACTTGGCTTGGCCTCCCAAAGTGCTTGGATTACAGGCTGAGCCACCAAGTCCAGTCTATTTAATTTTTAAAGTTTTGTTTTATTATAGAGATATGAGGTACAAGTAAGGATTACCTACACAAGTAGGCTGCATGCAGGTGAAGTTTGGGCCTTCAACTGGCCTTCAGTTCCCCTGGTTTGAGACCAGGTATGCTTTGTGTTGTTACATGCCCCCCTCTCTCCCTCTCTTACCTGGAAGTGTCCAGCAACTGCTGATACCTCCTCCTTTGTGCTATTGTGATTAATGTTCAGGTCCCACTATGAATGAGGATATGCAGTATTCATTTCTTTGTTTCTATGATAGATTTCTAAAAATGATGGTCTCCAACCCCACCCAATTTGATGGAGCAACTATTTTAGATGGTAAAAATATGCAATGGGAGGTACTTTGGGGAAGAAGGCCAGAATCTTAAGTAACACAATTGCAGGAGTGAGTTTATCATTACTTTTCTTTCCATTGCTTAGTCAACTACATGGGCACAGCCATGTAAGTATGTCCTAGAATGGAATAACTTATGCCCCAAACATTTTTTGTCACAGACCTAAAATAAGAGACTGAGTAAACTGGAAATAATTTGAAGATTGCAGTGAGGCAGACACTCAGTAAAGTGAAGGAGCTTATGAACTCCTCATCTTACCCCTGAACTGTGACTGCCTGGACCTGACAGCAATAGGCACACAAAAGACTGTGAGAAATGGAGGAAGAATTATACTCCTGTCAAAATTCCAGAGAGGTCACTGATGACTTACATGTGTAACAGATATGAGCAGCACTACTGTAAATTTTGGAAACTGTATGAATATTGGAAACATAGACTGATATGGGAACTTGCATTATGAACATAATCAGGTTGATAAGTTGTTAAACACAACATTAGTATTTAGCAAGACTCCAAGTTTAAATATTCAAATGTTAATGATATGGGAGTGGGATCAGCAGTTGAGGAAAACTGCCAGGGGAGGGAGGGGCATACCTCATCAACAAGTGTACCTGCATAATCTACATTTGTATACCTAACCCTGAATTGTACCCCACATCTTTAAATAAAAAAACTCAACGATACAACCCAAAACCACTTAGCATAATAAGAACCAGAAAGATTTTAATTCACAAAAGAAAAAGCAAACAGATGCCCTTGTTAGATGTTAGATGACACAGATGTTGTAATTATCTGACAAAAACTAAAAACATCTATTATAGAACAAGTACATTAGCGAAATGGCGGGCTAGGAAGGTCCAAGACTGTGTTCCCCCACAGAAGAATTTAATAAAACCCCAGAAGCTCTCTGAATCAACTTTGTAGGAGATAATTTGAAACAGTTCAAGATTTATACTACCAAGCCAATACCCAATTTAAAAAATCATCTTTGAAATGGTAAGACAGGTTATGGCATTTCTATTTGCCCTTGCCTCACCCTCTCCCTGACATGGCTATGGTGTTATGGCTAAATCCTATCTGAAACAACTTTATAGAGAATTTTGAGCTACTGGTCTCTGTTTGAACATGAGAGAAATTTGTAGTTTCTGATCAGTGAAAGAAGTCTCCAAGCCACACACCTGTCCAATGTTAAAGAATGAAAATCTAGCCACATCAGGGGGCTTAAACAAATCACTAATAAATATTTGGCTATGCAGAACCAGTGATGCACCATAAAAAACAAATCTAAAATATAAACACAAGAAAAAAATATGCACAGGGATATAAGAATCTGTACATGACTGTTGTAGAATTAGTCCAGAAAAGTAACAATACCAATAACACAATAATAATACAACAACAATAACAAAAGCCCCAGGAAAAGGGGAAAATAGTATCTAGAGTTGATGTATTATCTAAAGTATTCAGTTTTCAAAAATTATGAGATATATAAATAGAAAAGTGTGAGCTAAATACAGAAATAAAATACTAAGGAAGTGGAAATTGCTTTTGAAGGGGCCCGATTATTTGAATTTGTAGACAAAGGCTTTAAAACATCTATTAAAAATATGTTCAAAAGTAGAAATGTGTTTAAAGAATTAAAATAAAGCATAATAATGACAACAGTCTCATTACATAAGGTATATCAACAAAGTTATAGATATTATTTTTAAAAGCAACCTCACAATTTTGGAGCTTAAAACAAAAATTACTAAAGAGGTAAATTTGCTAAGGTCTTATCAGTACATTTAAGTTGGTGGAAGAAATAGCCAAATAATTTGAAGATAAATGAATAGAGATAATGCTGTCTGAATAATAGAAAAACAAGAATGGAAAAATATAAACAGACTGAGAGAAATATGGGAGATCCTTACATTCACCAATGTACATATAGTTGAAGTACCACAGGAAAGCATAGGGAGAAGGGGATGAAAATATGGTTAAAAAAATGACTGAAAAATCTCTAACATTGATGAAAAAACTAATGTACATATTCAGAGAACTTGATGGACTTTAATTAAGGTAAATTCAATGAGGGCCAGGCATATTTTAGTAAAAATGTTAAAATTTAAAGATACAGTCTTACATTTAATAAGAAAAAATGCCTAATTAAACTTAAGATGGCAACAATGAGGTTAACAACTAAGTTCTCATTCATCAACAATTCTTGCTAGAAGATATTTGGGAGACACACTGAAAGTGCTGAAAAAATCTTTCAGCTAAGAATCCTATGTACAGCAAATCTATGTTTCAAAAATGGAAGAAAAATAAAGACATTTCCCAATAAACAAAACCTGACAAGATTCTTACTATAAGACCTACATTAGAGGAAATACTATATAGTGTTCTGAGGTAAAAAGGAAGTGATATAAGATGTTAATTCAGAACCACACAAAAAACAAAGAAATCTGGTAAGTTGTTTTAAAAAGTTGTAATAAAAAATAATATAATTAACACATTTCTTTTAAAACTTACACTAAGTTATTTAAAAATCAAGTTAAGTCAACACTATTTGTAAAATTGTATACCTTGATTAAACACACAGAAATGGAATATATTTGATGAGGGAGCAGAGTAAGATGATGGGGTATAGCTCACCAGTGACTATTCCTTTGCAAAAACATCAATTTGAACAGTTATTCATGAAAAAATTACCTTTGCAAGTGCTAAGGTTCTTGAAAACATGAACAAGGCTGTGAAGACCCTTTGGACTGAAAAGATAAGTAAAACCAATATTGGATGATAAGGGTGTTTTTGTGACTGCAACTCCCCTCTTCTCAAGTCATTATGGTGTCAAATGTAGAAAGTCCCTATGAACTCAGTTTCTACACTGGAAGAAGTGAGCTGAAGGTAGACATTTGGCTTCTACACCATCCTATACTCTCTCTGCTGCATCAGACCACAGAGAGCACCATGAATACTGAAAGGATTGTTTAGAAATTCCAAGGAAACTGACTTGTATTTGGTTTCAGAATTAAGGGGCAATGGCCCGAGACCAACCAGGGACAAAGCAAGTGGGTGGGAATAGCAGCAGCCAAAACACAGAACTTAGCAGTGGTTCACCAGCCCTGCCAGAGGGGGGCTGTACCAGAGAGACTGTTTATGGATACCACATTGAGGATCTGTGTACAAGGGAAACTTGATACACAGATATTCAGGACTTTAGGGCTTGGTAAGCTCTCCATATGACCAGCGTCCTTTCATGACTCTCACATGGTACCATCCAGATTAACAGTGCAGCAGAGCAACTTTGACGCTACTGTCTAACTGCCCTCTCATGCTGAAACCAAATACAGCAACCTGTTCCCTCAGAATTTCTAAACAAGACCACTGAAAAATAATTGCCAACAAGCCCTGACAGTATGGGCTGAAGCAAATGCCTAATTTATCAATGTACAGACAGAGAAACTTGCCTACAATGAATAAGTATATTCCAGGAAAGTTGACATCACTAAAAGGACACAACAAAGTGCCAACAACTGATCATAAAAATATGCAGATGAATGACCTGTAGATAAAGAAAGCAAAATAGTGCAACTTTAACTGATTAGATGCAACAAAAGAAGAAACAACAGGGAGTGTAGAATTGCTGTTCCTGTCTGGTATCTGGATAATAAATTACATTAGATTGAAGAGAAGAGACTGACATTTTATTGCCTTGGGTGGTCCTGAGGTTTGAGCAAGTTTTAAATTATGAAAAAGAATCGAATAGGTCCTGAAATAGAACAGAGGCATTCCAAAATCATCATGAGACAAAGTGCTGAGGTTAGATACTAGGCTGTCATTCAAGAGAAGACAGTAAAGAAAGACATTAAGGGAAATAGGGAAACTGGTGGGTGGGAAAAGGCTTCCACCAGGTGGCGGATAGCAGGCAGGGTCAGATGTGGTAAGGGCCTCTTTCACTGGGCTTGAGAATATTCAATTGGCACAGGGTCACACATTATTTTAAGTAAGTACATGTTCATTGTGTTCAGGGTTCCAAGTTTTAAAAATTATTTTGCAGTTGGTCCACAAAACAGAGTATAATATATATAGTGTGTGTGTATGCAAAGATATGTTTGCTGATCAAATAATCAGAAAAACTGTCATTTATCAACACAAAGATTTCATACAAAATTGTTAGTATAACAGATGATACAGAGTGCATGCGCGCATGCACACACACACACACATATTTGTATAGCTACTGAATTAATGGGTGGGATAACTGAATACTTTCAATTAAAATACTTGAAATGTCACCGTCTTCTTTAATTCTGTTATTCAGGGGTAAAGGGATTGGTTTTACTTCTGTTTGTTCAATCTCCTATTCTTTATGTACGTCCTCTTACTTTGTTCAATTCTGAAGTTGCACTGTAGGTTGGAGGTGGTCCTTTTTGCAGTTTTGAGATGTACTTAAGGGGAGAGCTGTGATTCAAAATCTGTCTGCAGGTCCTGGTATTCGCTGACAGGCGTGTGGATAATGTGGAACCCACTTCCCACTGCCCTGGAATCTTTCCAGGGCAGTGGGGCTGTAGGTTTACTCCCTTGAGTCGCCAGCAGGTGGTGCTATCTCATCTGCTCGCCCCAGAGGGAGTGGGGCCGGACAGGAACAAGATGGTTGCCTGCCTCCGAGCAGGCA